>NC_057803.1:533695113-533715927 GCF_018294505.1 Triticum aestivum
GGTGCGGCGGCGGAACGGTGGTGGGGAGTGATTTCGGGGAGGGTCGGCCGGCCGCGGGCGGCGGGGGCTGGCGGTTCGGCCAGTGGTGGCTGGCGGCTCAGGGGGGTGGAGTTTGATGATAAACTGGAGGCCCTTGATTTCGTATCCGACGGCTGGAAAATCTAATGACCAGAGATGAAAAAGTCAGTCGACTGACGTGTAGCCTCACCCCGCACGTACACATGCACGCACGCAAGAACACTGACACGTACACACGCACGCATGCTAGCGTGCAACACTGACACGTCCACAAGCACTCACGAACACACGCACGTACGCACCCATGCATGCAACACTGAAACGTACCCTTGCACGCACGCAACACTCGCACGCCTGCATGCACACAACACACGACGCAAGACACACGTTCAACCTATACGTGCATGCACCCTTTGTTAAGGACATGGATTGTTTCGGGTATTAATCAATCTTATCTGTGATAAGCAGAACATTGATGTTTGCAGCGGTCATTATGAATCACAACGTATCGAACGGGCTATCAACATAGTAGGCTTATTTTACTGAAAAAGATGACGTCACACTCAATGAACAATCATCGGTTTTTGAAATGCCCTCTTCTGACCGCCCTGGCCCACCAAAGGTTCCTCTGCTGTGTGCTGCCTGCGTTGGGTCACTGACATGCATGCCATGCACCCAAAGAGCCCACATGTCAGTGGAAGAACGGCGCGGTGTCCTAGGTCAGAGTCGAGGGCGCCACTCGCGGCACGCCCGGCTGAACACGCCTCCGTGCCGCATTCAAACGCCTCCATGAAACCCGCCCGTGTGGAAGCCGAGAAACCCACTCTGGACACACGTCCGTTCATGACCAGGCCGCTCCCCTATCTCCTCCACCATTTTGTCCACTCTTACAATGGCTTACGAAGAGTAGTTATTCCGCATCCAAGCCGGCTGGGTAGCCCACCGGATACGAGCTATGTAGCTCGCTGATCCACCTCCCTCCCCTTGCCCGACGGAGCCAGTTGCTGCCCGAAGCTGTGGAATTTTGCCTTGTGTTGTTTTCATGGACTAGCAAGATGCATGTGCATTGCATGGAACATCAAGATGCATTTTTTTACAAACTCCCGCATGCATGCAAGGGATAATTAATGTCCTCCTTTGCTAGTACCACGAGGCAAACACCATTAATATTGCATCGATTAGTGTTAGTGGCCTTGTATATCTGCAAATTGTAATTTTGATAGTGGCCCCTTGTATATAAAAATGGAGGGAGAAAGATGAGAGATAAGGTGAGGAGGAGTGGGGCGTGGTGGTGACTGGTGGTCGGACTGGGCGGAGGCATGGGGATGGACGACGCATTATGTCTAGGTTTGTATCTCTCTCTCTCACACACACATAGGTGGGGGACGTGCACGAAGAGAAGAGGTGCACGCACAGCGCACGTGCTCCCGTCTCTTTCCCAACCACACCCGCATGGATACACGGTGGAGCTCATTTCTGTACGAAAAAGGCAGCCCACGTGGTAATTTGGCACGTGTACTGGTTGTCCACTTGGTGGACGGAGGATCATCTACCACGGGTGAACAAACAAATTGCGACTTGACGCATTATGTTAAATTAAAAAAGAGGCAAACCATGTGGGGCCTACCTTAGAGGCAAGGCTCTATACACTAGAGTACTTTTGATGTGTCCCGTCAACTCGCAGAACGAGGAGAAGCTTGCTTAGTACGCCGTCTCCCCCGCCCACGGGCGCGGTGGCTCACAGGATGAGGTGAAGCTTGCTTACTATGCCTTACGCCCGCTCCCTCGCCCACGCGCGTGGTGGCTCGCAACACGAGGAGAAAATTTACTACTCCCTCCGTTTACTCCTCATCCCTACTACGTACTTTGGTTAGTACTCCCTCCATTTACTTATACAAGGCCACTATAAAAAAATACATTTTGCATCTATACAAGGCCACAAATAGTAATCGAGACAAAAGTTACTACTCCCTACTTTCCAGTTTATGGCTCAATTTCAAAATCTCTCCAACCAAGGTAGACGGTGAGTGGTCGAATTAATTTCGTATTTTGCACAAGTAATTAGTACGCTCGTTTTTCTCAAGAAGCTATGTTTACCGAGGCATTAATTAGAATGAATGCATGAATGACCACTAAATTTCCATGAACTTGTACATGCATTGGTTAGTTTCCTCTTGACACTGCTTGCGTCGGGTGATCTAACGCACCTCGAAATCCAACATGTAATGGTACTACTAGTAGTATAGTAGAATTGAGACTTATCAAACGGAAAAACGAATGCTTTTTAGACGAGCCCTATAAACCCTAGTGGGTACGTACTCCGTAAAAACAGATTTTTCCAAAACTAAGTCGCTCCCTTTCATGAATTCTGTAGTATACTCCTCCGTCGATGCTCCCTTTCATGAATTCTATACTTCCTGTCGCCGACATGTGGGACATATAGCAACCGGGTCGACGTGTCAAGCACCAAATAACAGTGCAGAACAGCAGGGGGGACGCACCCCACTCGTACCGGCCCAGTAGTAGTAATGAGCAACGAGACGTCAAATCACAATGCCGCACTTTCCCAAATGGACGAAGCAACCATTATTTCACACTTCGGTTCGCCATCATCTCAAACCACGTACTAGTATTGTGTTTGCCTCAAGAGGGACACGCGCATCGCCTTGGTACATCATGACACGTGGGACCGCATGACAGGCCATGCTCCCCCGCCGATCGCTCAGTAAAATCACCTCATTTTTACTATACTTCCTCTGTATTGGTTTACTACATGGCATGCACGCCATTCTAGGTTGAGAATTTAACTGGCTATATATGTGATGAACAGTACTCTAGCCTTTTTAAAAATGTATACTTTTGTATAGTAGTACCATCGATGGATTGCGCCATGGAGCAAAAATTGAAATTAAAAAAAAGTGGTACATATAGAGAGCGCTCGTCGCCAAATTATGCATATAGTACTATTAAAAAGGGATTTTTGTATTCGTGCCCCTAGTTGGGTCACGTTGGACTGATTTGCCCCTATTTTTTCAACAATTGCGGTTTTTCCCAGCTCACTTCACTCGCCTTGTGTTTTTCCCCTTCCGGGGCGGTTCCGACCAGTGAGCAGTCGCCACGTGGCGAACCGTGATTGGTCGGAACCGCCCCGAAAGGGCAAAAACACAAGGCGAGTGAAGTGAGCTGGGTAAAACCGCAATTATTGAAAAAATAGGGGCAAATCAGTCAAGTGTGACCCAACTAGGGGCACGAATACAATTGTTCCTATTAAAAAGGCTAGTCACAATAATGGTGTCCAGCACAACCCACCCCTCAAATAAAACTAAGAGGGTGCTTGGATACGTTTTAGTCCCATGACTAAAAGTAGTGGGACTAAAACATGCTAGCCTCACCCATGCTTGGATCCAAATACTAAAAAGGCTAAAATCAAGTTAATGAGCATTTATTATCCTCCAAACCCTCCAATCCAGAACTCGCCTATGTTAAAGGAGAGGAGTTAAATGAGTAGAGAGAGGACTAATCCACATTTTAGTAGGGGTACCCCTGACTAAATTTTTTAGTCTCAAGACTAGTTTTAGCCCCTCTTTAGTCAGGGGTGCTTGGAACTTTAGCCTCTTAAAAAGACTATTTTTAGTCAGACTAAAATAAGTCCCTTGGATCCAAGCACCCTCTAAGCATCCTGGAATTATTTGACAAAACTAAGCACCCTGAAATTCTTTGACAACTAAACTGCTGGCTATATGATGTTGGCCATATGTATTGTACGTATATAATGTGAAGAAATGAGTGGTAGTACTATGCCAATTAAAAGATGAAATGTAAGAAATACTAGTATGTACGTACTGAAGAGTTAAAGTAACGAGAAGAAACATAACATAGTTCTGCTAGGGGCTCAGCACAACACACCCCTCAAATTAAATTAAGCACACCTGAAATTAAACTTTGAACTATTCCGGTAGACACTGCATTAGAACCACCATGAGCAACGACACTGCCACCTTCCTCGGAGTCCTCGTCCATGTCCTCGACTTTGTCCTTGTCCCTCTTCCTCTTGGCCGATACTTCTTTGCTTGAACCGCACACTTGGCTGTTGCTCTTCATCCAACCATTGTAGATATTGAAGCAAAGGTAGCCATCAATTGTAGCGTAGTGGATATGGTCTATATCTAGTACATTCCGCTGCCATGCATGACGATGAAACGTGTAATGAGGTTTCTCCAGTTTACCGTACGAAGGATGAACAATGGCTCCTGCCAAGGTCAACACTGAAGGCTGACGAGAGGACACCAGCCGATTCTTCTGGAGGTCGAAGGTGTTTCCTACAACGAGGCCTATCCGACGCAGGACTTCTTTGTCGTCACCAAAGTCTACAGTAACGAATTTCACTGTTTTGTCCTTGAGGAAGTTCTTAAAATCCTGGCACTCAACGTCGGCATGGCATATGTGGTAGACCAAGCAAACATTATGTACGCAAACCTGGATCACAGCGGGCTTCTTCCTCTCTCCGTCCTTTAGATCCTTCTCTCATCCCAGGACTGTGGTGTACTCAACATCTAGCCTAGCGACCCACTCATCATTTGAGTTTTCGAACATGCAGCTGAAGCGAGAAAGGCATCCTTTCACCGTCGCGGAAGAACGGGTGTAGATGACGTCGAACTCATCGCCGGTGATGATTCTAACCTTGTAATCACCGCCGATCGTGGAGATTTGGGATGCCATGGATTTGGGAGGAGGGTTAGGATTAGTGGAACTGCCGTAATGTGAATGGACGGGACGACTAGGAGTGAACCGCCATAGTATTGAAGGACGTGCGGGGACGAGTAGGAGTGAACTGCCAGCGTGCAAACGGCAGGGTAGTGCCTTTCCATTCTCCCATGATACGGGCTTCCGAGAGCCCTTGGATCTGAGATCGAACGGTTGCATGGCATGATTCTAGACCTATGGGTGAATATCCTATCCTGGAGGGTTATTCTGCAAATTTTCAGCAACTTAGCATGCGACCGTTTGATCTCAGATCGAAGGCTGCCAGCAACCTGTATCATGGTCGCGCCTACCACGACCGTCGCGTCGCTCACGCGGTCTCGCCCTTGGAGATTTAACATGGTGCATTAGGCTATCTAATGTTGGCATGTCATACATAGTCATCACTTAGTCACTCATACTACAACAAGGTTGGCTATAAGTGTATTTTTTTACTCCTCTCTATCTCTTTCTTTGTACTCAAGGAAGAAACGGTGCTAAGCGCGTGTATTTATTGCATTTGCCAAGGAGTGACCTCTTCCAATGAAATGGTGTTGCTAAGTTTGCTTCATTTAATTAGTTATAGACTCAAAATTGTCTTTTCACCTAGGTACACGCGCTTAGCACCGTTTCTTCCTTGGGTCACCAAACTAGTCTCTCTCTTCTTGATTAACTTGCCATATCAGACTTTATGCCTATGTGGCAAGCTTAAGCACCTGTAGGAGAAAGTAAAAGTCAGTACAATAGTGCGCTTTACATGGCATTTTTGCATATGTGGAGGAAAGAGAGGCAAGGAAAAAGTGGAGAACTGGGCTCTCATGCAAGAGCCAGCCTCTACTACATGGTGGAGCATTGGGAGAGGCACCTGTATGGAGGTGGTGAGGAATCTGGGAGACTCACGCCGGTCGTAGCGCCGCAGTTAAAATGATAATGGCAAGTCAAATCACGGGGCCCCACCTGTCCAGCAGTAACTCGCTGTCAAATCACAGAACCCTATGTTTGCAGTAGCCTACTCCCTCGTCTTCTCGCGTCTTTGTCGAACTGACTAGGTGGAACTGCCCCGCCGCCTACCGCGCAGGAAAAGCCCCGCCCTCGACTTTTAAATACAACTACATCCGCTTAAGAATCCAATGATATACTTTTTGTGACATAGTAACTCATATTTAGTTAGTCAAATGGATGACCTAGAACTATGTGCAGGCCCTATAAACCGAGACGCCTAAAAATAAAAAATTGAGACAGAGAGGGTAGTTCAGCATGTATCTCTTTAGATCAATATAGTTGGGATTCACCAAGGAGCAAAACCAAGTGGTAGGCTTCTCCTGTCGTGTTGGCGTAGCAACTCAAGCAGGATCAGTCCGCACACGAAATGGCGACACACTTAACAGGACCCCTTTGGCCGACATGTGGCTCATCCACTGTCTTGTTCCATGTGCGATGCACCAAATTACAGTTCAGAGCAGCGGTTGGAATTGGAGGCACCCCGGTCGTAGCGCCGCAGTAGTAGAAAATGAGCGACGAGGGGTTAAATCATAAAGCCCCACCTTTCCCACATTAAGCTGGACGGACGAAGCAAACATCATTTCACTCTAGGGTGCAAGAGTATAAAGAAAAGAGAAAACAATGATGCATGTGGCAGCTACCTAGGGCACCCTAGGGTAGGGATCTCCACTACAGATCCTTTTTTTAAAGCGCCTCCACTACAAATCGGCTTCTCCCTCGTCCTCTTGAAGAAAACCGATGATGAGTGCGGCGGTAGGGTTTGTAGGAGTACTACGGCATGCGGGTCCACGTCAAAGTGAACGGGTTTGAGCCGACGCCTTAAATATGTGTGGGTCGCTTGGTTTTACGGGAACGAGGCAGCATTTTGGGTTCGGGGACTAGTGGAGATATAGTACATACAAAAAATTGTGGACGTAGGTCCGACCGAAAGGCAATGATGCATGGGCCCTGCATTTTGATATACCCGGGGCCGCGTGAAATTTGCTACTCTACTCAAAACTAGTAAGGTACACATGTATTGAACGCATGAGATTTCGAAACCAAATTATGAATAAATACACACTATAGGATGTAAAGCTTTGAGTCATATATGCATGATGTAGATGTTCGTTTAGTTTTTATAGTTCATCTCATTCAAAATCAATAAGTTTTATAAAAATGTTAAGATTCATGGGGTTGTGCATTGTACTCCCTTCGTTCCAAAATAGATGACCCAACTTTGCACTAACTTTGTACAAAGTTAGTGCAAAGTTGGGTCATCTATTTTGGAACGGAGGGAGTAAATCATAAAGTAAAAAACAAATAATGGAAATTCATTTAGAAAAAAATAATCAATTATGATACAGAAGATTCTAGAACAAAGGAGAAGTGCTTGTGTTTTGAGGTTTGTGCATTATGCTTAAGTTCAACCATGTAGTCTTCTAAATTGTACATGTGGCAGATCTGGTGGAATGTTGATGATATCCAACGGCCAGTAGTGCTCGGATTTGCCTATCTCTGCACTGTCGGGTTAGCTTCATCCAGCGACCATCTTTCAAAGTTATTGGCACACTATATAGTTCTTGTGCCATAGTTACATGTTTTGGAAAAAAAGCTACTAGTGGGTTGTACTATCTATTTAGGAATAGAAGATGTATACATGGAAGTTGTAGGGAAAGAGATGACATGGAGCATCTCAATTCCTATGAGTAGGGATTGGAAAAGAGATGTCATTTGGTTCACATCATAGGAACTTTTCTATTGAGTATAGAGATGACATGTTTCTCAATTCCTATGAGGAGGGATTAGAAAAGAGATGTAATTTGGTTCATATCATAGGAACATTTTTATTGAATATACGCTAATGTTTATTTTCCTTTGAAATTAAGGGAGTATAGGAATCCATTCATATGAACCAAGTGGCTCTAAAGCTATAGAAATGATATCATGTTTATTTCCTTTGAAATGTGGAGTATATGAATCTATTCCTATGAACCAATTGGCTCTAAAGGAAAAATCCTATAAAAATCATATCATATAGAGTTCCTATGATATTCCTCGACACTAAAGGATGCTTGAAATTGCTGCGGGTGATACAATGGTCTTTCTTTGTAGACTCCTCACCCAACTTTATAGTTACCTCTCGAAGATGAATGAAATGATATATACATGGTATTCTACATGTGCAATTTGGTACACGAAAACTCGGTAAAAGTTTGCGAGGTTCGAATTTTCAATAAAGATATATGCACTGCATTTCGGAACAGAGGGAGCATACGGCAGTTGCTAACACTCACGTGGAAGATTTGTGTGTAGGAGGAGTGGCTGTTCTGTTAAATGACATGGCAAAACTGCACTGTCGGATGCCGATCTAACGGTCCTTACGTCATTCGTCAGGAAAAGGCTTGTGGCGAATGTTTGTCGGATAATGATTTACGGACACATGCATTGCATTGATACGTGCCCCCCTCTCTCTCACGCACACGCACCCTCACGAGTCACGACTCTCCCGAGTCCTCTCGCAGACTCGCACGTCGCACCCACCGTCTATTTGCAGGTAGACGTCATGCACATATGTGCTCTTCACACCCTACCCTCGGAACTTCTAAAAAACAAAAGACGGTGCGCACATTTTATTTTAGCTCACACGTCACACACTTGTACTATTACTCTTGCGGCGAATGTTCTTTGGACATAGTATATTGTACTCTCACGAAGCGAAGCGGTGCACGCACGCACTAGTTCTCTCACACCCACTCGCGGGTACACGTAGGAGCGCATTTTTTTGAAGCTGGTACAACAAAATCACTCCACTATATATAAAAGCAGGAGCCTTAGCGCTTGCTTTACTAGGGTTCCTCTCTTTCACTCTCTCATGCTCTCCAGATCTAAGCAACACATAGGTGGCCACACTCTCTCTCAGCTCACGGCTGGTCACAAATCCGGCCGGACAACCTCGACCGGGGCAGGGGTTTAGGTGCATCGTTCACGCTGTCATCGGCGGCGAGGGAGGAGACCAACGGCTACCCGTGCGTCCCGATCGGTGGCCATGCCGTTCTCTCCGAGAGAGCGTCGGCTCGGGAGGGCCTCCGACCCCTTCTTCCTCCCTACGGTATTGTGGCCAAGATGCGGCCTCCCGATGTCGTCTTTACGACATGCCGACGACCCTCAGGTATATATTCCTTCGAAACCTACCTTGCTCTAGTGCCCCAGCTCCCTTTGTGTGGATCCTTTTCTACTTCCGTCCGTTGTTCCAAAGCCACCTAGACTTCTACTAAGGCACGTGCTTTGCACGTATGTTCTGTATGATAGATACTCATATACCTTCTTTTTAGAGAGAGAAATGGGTACTCGTGTCTTGAGTAGATATCATAGTGTGTTTGTTTGCATGATCTAAGGACTATTCTGAAATAAGAAGCAAATCACTTGCACAAATCAAACTGAGTTCCAAGTAAGAATTTGATTACAAGATAAGAGTTGTAGTTTTATTATATGATGTTTCCTGGGTTCCACTGATGTATAGTTCCAGAGTTGTTTGACAGTTTACATGCATGTTTATGGACTATTTTGTACAAATAAATAAGTCATTTAGGTCTGACAGACACTCATGTCCTGTATTAGCTTGAGGTATAGCTTATGTATGACTGAAATAAAATATTACACTTTTTCTGCGAATAATAAAAATATTACATTTGTCGATCAAGCAGAATAAAACTTTAGCTAGCATCAGCCATGCAATGTTATGTTATGTGAACAGTGTAAACTTTGCAGTATAGCGACATCTAAAAAAATCCATTTTTACAGTAATCTAAAAAAATAAGTTAGTAGTAGAGTGTTTATTTCCCAGGTGACAACGAGGAACCAAAATGTGCTAGCTATTAGCCAACTTGTCGTACTTGCATGTGAGGAGGTGGCAGCAGTTTCTAGACATTTCTCAACTTCAGTAGGTGCAATCCAGATTCAACGGGGACTTCTTTATTTGTTTACTTGGAGAGCAGAGTCGACCATGTGCACAAGGAGCGGGAGCGAATCCGGCAGCTCTTAGCCGTCAGATCATGTCATCCTTTGTTTGATGGACGGAAGTGATATGCATGAGAGGGGAAATGAACGGTGGATTTTGAGCCAATGCTTGTTTGGGCGGGAGAACCGAAGATGGAGTGGTAAATCCAATTTCAAAACTGCCGCATTATAGTAGTAGTAGATTAAAAGTAAAGCTATTTCATACAGTCGACTCAAAGCGTTGGTTCAAACAGGGAAGAAAGTGGGAAAGCTGTAGCATGAATCTAGGACTTGGTTCTAAGAGGAAACATGGGAAAGTAGTAATATCTATCACTGTTTAGATAACCGTATATCTTATTTGTGCAAACAGGGATGTCTGTCTCCATATCGTTTCGGGATGTCTGTCTCCGTATCGTTTCTATCCGCGCAATCAAAAGCACACACCTCAGTTTTAGTACAGCTGCGCAAAATGAGATGGCTATCCCTCGCTGTCGTCGTCTAACCTCCCGTCTTCAAGGTATCCCTACATTGGTAGTAACTAAGGTAGAATGACCAACGCAATCTAAAAGAAGCTGATTCGTACGTTTTACTTCCTGATTGCAGTGCAGGGACGAGCAAAAACAACTACATCCTAGTCCGGAATGCACTTTCTACCAGTTCATCCATGGACCAAGGACTAGCTGGCACGGATGCACGATGGTTTTTTGGACAGGTGCATGGACAAGAGGCATTGTGGTCTACTTATTTCTGCAAATAGCGGTGCTTAAATTTTGTGGAATGCACAAGCATTTCAGCTGGTCAGTACACTGCATGGTTCAGTTCAGCATTCCAGCTGATACCACAATTATAATTGGTTATTCTGGAATGAGAGAACCTAACCCTGAATGGTGGCAACAAGAAAAAACCAGAGTGAACTCCAGGAAATTTAAGCCTGCCGGGAGGCCCTTTGCTCAGAGAGAAGCCTTGCTTGTTTTTTCCTGATTTGTAAACCTTCTCACAACTTTGTCTTTTGCTGTGAACTAGTATATGTTTGTTATGTTCTATGAATCATTGAGATGTATAAAATTGCTTAACTTATGATTTTCAAGTTTTTTATGAAGACGAGTTTAATGTGAGTGTTCCACATGAGCGCTGGACTAGCATGTGAACGTTTGGAATTTATTACATTGTGGCCTCAATTAACTGCATGAACCACTGTAACAAGATACATAGTTGCTTATATGTCAGACAGCAAATTGTTGATTGTTAGCTGGTCAATAGCCTAGTGTTGAAGCGAGCTGAGCCAATGTGTCGTGTTTTGCACAATTGCTTACAAGTGGGGTAGCACCAACAGTTTTTACAAGTACTTATGTATACGTCGGCGCACGGTTCTCGAACGAGTACTCTATTTCATCAAAACACACACTACTCGTATGATAAACCGTGACAACTTATGTCTTACCATGCCATATTCATGAAAAAACTAGTGAGGATGCATCTGTTTCGGCAACTATTACGATGGTTCTCACATGATTCACGGGCACACAAAAGTAGCAGCAGTTCCCATAGACGGATTCAAACAGAGTACTAGCCTAAGAGGGGTCGATAACAGGCAAGGTTCGGATAATTAGACACAATCTGAACTACTATTAAACACTAGCTAGGGCAACTATTTCATGCCTTGATCTAATTTGGGCTGGACACAAGACGGACCTTGCCATGAACATCATCGAGGACGTCCCGCAGCAGCTCAATCCTGTGAACCTTCATGAAGACAACCTTGTGGCCTTGCCACTGATAAACTTGTTTGTGGAGGCATGCCACGTCATCTTCCTGCGTAAGCTTGACAAGAACAGTATTCCTCACAAATGAAGGAGTAGCTTTGAACTTCTTGTGCTTCAGTACACCCTGGACAACACGCCTGACAACAGTGAGGCTGGAATACAATTCTTCATTGGTATAACCGCAAATGGCTTCCAGGATCCAACAGCCTAAGCACTCTGTTTTCCCAATGCATATATTCAGGTCGTCTGCCTCATAGCGAGTGACATGTACAACCACACAATCCTTGTCTGCATCAGGGCTCTAATTGAAACAGAAACAAATTCTAAATTACTTTTCAGTATAAGAAACACAAGTTATTTAAACCACTACGTATACCATGGCATCAAAGCTAATAAAATTTTGCATTATTAATCACCACATACTTCCTTTTCTAAAAAAATCACCACATACTTATATGAAAAACCACAATCGAGATCGGCAAAGAAGGAAATCACCTTGGGCAGCGCAGCGGGGGGGGGGGGGGCACCTCCTCGAAGGGGGAAAACTGCTCCTGCAGTGCCACGGGGGCTGTAACCTCAAACAGGGCGTTGACCATCTCAGTATCTGGGGTCGCCTCGGTAGTTGCCTCCATCTTCATGGAGCTCTCTGTCTCGTGGGGATCGGCCTCCCGCGGCTGCTCCAATATCGGCAGTTCTTTGCCTGGTTCTCCTTGGTCCATCATGAAACTGACGAATACTAGGAGTCCACTGAAAGGAAAACACAATCGCAATGAAAATGAAACAAAAAAGAGAGTGAGGATCGGTTACTGCTTTGCAAAAGTTCTTTTTTTCCTCTGAACGAAAATATACCAACATCACGGATCCGCTTACCTTCCATTCGTTCGGAGAGAAGAACAGTGGCAGATGCAAGTGTTGCCTTTCTTGAAGACAGTGAGGGAGAAGGGGATTCAGCAAAGAGTGAAATGATGGTTGCTTCGTCCGTTAAACTTAGACTGCGGGGAGGTGGGGTTTTGTGATACGACGGCTCGTTACTGCCGCGCTACGACCGGGGTGACTCTCCGCCTGCATACTGCCTTCTAATTTGGTGGATGGCATTTGGGCCCGCGTGCTGCATGGCCCGCATGTCGGTGAACAAAAGTATAACGACATTCAGTAGAGGGAGACGTTTCAATGACCTAGGAGGAGCCAGAAGCGGTAGAGTGTCTCCACTGTACTAGTAGTAATTGTTTTTCTGGGTAGCTGTAGAGTGTCACCACTGTACTAGTAGTAATTGTTTCTCGGGTCCCAAGACAAAACAGCCCATCCACACTAGTAAATAGTAAAATCAATTCAAAAACCTGGGTGCTCTTCTTCCTCCTCGCTCCCACCCACCTCACGTCAGCTCGCTCCACTCGTACCCCCAAATTCCTCACCTCACTCCTACAGAAAACCCCAGCTTCCCTTCTTCCTCACTCCTACAGAAAACCTCCAGCTCCCCTTCTTCTTCACTCGCACTACAACTAGGCTCGTCATTCATTACTCTGCTCAAATCCGTGAGGGCGACGCGACGCCCTCGAGGAAAATGGAGTCGGCTGACCCCAGCGCCAAGAAGATGAGGCTCCCGCCAGCGGCGACGCCTGTTGTAGATCCTGCATCCGGCAGCGCGGGGAGAAGCGACGGCCCCGCCCCCACCGGATCCCAGGAACCCGTAGAATCTCGGGTGGACCGCATCAGCGATCTCCCGGACGCCATCCTTGGGGAGATCATCTCGCTTCTCCCCACCAAGGATTGCGGCTACACCCAAGTCCTCTCAATTCGGTGGCGCCCTCTATGGTGCGTCGTTCCCCTTAATCTCGACTGTCGTTAGCTATCTCTCTTCAATGATTCTGAAATCCCCAGAGCCATCATCTCCTCCCACCAAGGCTCCGTTCAAAGCCTCTGCATCCCTCATGCTACCTGGGCAAGCATACCATGCCCTGCACGATGGACGCCTAGCTGGAATCCCCTGAATTCACAGAACTACAGCTGCTTGACTTCTACTATTCCCCTGGAAAACACATACCACATACCGAACGCCATGAACTTGTGCCCTCAGCACCGATGTCCATCTCGGGGTTTTCGTCCTCTCTCCACACCGCCACCTTTGCGTAGTGCTACCTACCAGACAATCTGGTACTAAACCTTCGACTCCCATTTCTCAAGAAACTTTCACTTGTGCGGGTTCGTATATCAGAGGCCTCATTGCACAGCATCATCCACTCCAGTTGCCATGCGTTGGAGTGCTTGGTGCTTGTTTTCACAGTTAGAATCGGTTGTCTCCAAATAAAGTCGCCTAACCTTGTAAGAATTGGAATTTCTTTTGACGGAAGGTAGCTCACCATGAAAGATGCCCCTTCACTTCAAAGGTTGATCCTTGATTCTAGTTATTCACCGTTGCAAATAACCGTCCTCTCTGCGCCTAAACTGGAGACCTTGGGTGTAATACATGATCTCTGTGCTCATTTCACTATGGTGTTTGGCTCCATAGTTCTTCAGGTACTTTATATTATCATCTACACTTGTAACCATAAGCTGCATTTTAAATTTCTGCGCATAATTTATATATCATCTTGGAGTACACATTTTGTACTAATATTATGTTCTATGCTCAATGAAGAGTTTCTCCATGGATGGCCTATCAATGGTGCTGGATTCTGTCAAGATCTTATATATCCAAATGAATAGTTTTGATCTGAACAAGATTATTGGCTTGCTACAATGCTTTCCATGTCTAGAGAAGTTGTATATAAAGGTGATAATTTCACGCACATTGGAAGCCCGCATATAGTGTACTAGAATTAACCGTTCAGCTATTGCTCTTTCGACACTCTTCTTTTAGACCTTAACTGTTTTCAATCTTCATGTCTATTTAGGCAACAGGACGGGGTAAGAAAGTTATAACCAATCGGTGGATTCGTAAGCATCGGGATTTTCTCACTTCTCATGAGATTTGATTGAAGACAATAACGCTAGAACGATATGTAGCCAACCGTGCAAACACAAGATTTGTCACATTCTTCCTGCTGAATGCGAGGTTACTATTGTCCATTAGGCTTAAGTTTATCAGCAGCATGGTTTTGACGGATGGGTATGTCGAAGAGCAAAAAAAGGAGTTTCAGGTGGGCAAAAGAGCTTCTGAACGTGCCGGGCTTCTATTTACAACATATTGTGGTCATAATCCAGTAAATTTTACGACCCAGGATGTTCATTCTATGGACCTGACCGATCCATTTGACTATGACTGCCGAAAACAGTGCTGGTGTTAGATGTTGTTGCCCTTTTCAATCTGCTTTTTTTGTAAACCTGATGAACAATTAACCCTCGTGCTTTTGTACAGTTTGTAAGTTGGAGTTAGATGTTCCTGCCCTTTTCAACTCGGCTGTGATTGTCATATTTTCTTTGAAAGAAGGCAAATGGTGCTTGCCATTCGTTTAAGTTAGAGTGAAATATTGTAAAAAATCCAAACCAAGGGAAATAACATCACTCTCGCCGACTGCTTGAGCTCACCGTGCATTACAGAAGCCAAGTGATTAGCCCCCACCAGCACCCACAAACTTATTTCGAACTAGCACATCAAATGGGCTATAAATTTTCATAGGAAAGGCTGCATGACCGTGACAGATTTGGATTCTGACATTTGGGACCCGCGAGGAAATAGCCTATCCAAGGTGGTGTCGACTTACTATCCAGTCAACAAACGATTCTGCCTACCAGCCGTTGGATTGACATCCAACATCTGTCGTGTATCTTCTATCTCTTGTCTTCTTCTTCCTCCAATCGCCCAAACCAAACCACCCCGTCGGCTCCGCCTGCTCCCGCCTCCCATGGCTGGCTGCGCCTCCGCCGCCCTACCGTACGTACCCTCCAACATTGGCCAGTCCCTCCCTCTATTCCCCCACACGTCCTGTTATTCTCCGGCGACGTTAGCCCCAACACGTACCCGCGCCCGAACCAGTCAACCCTCGTACTCCCCTCCGCCTGCGACTAGACCGGTGCATCTTCAACGGCTCCTATTCGTTCCGTTCCGAGGCCTCGCCGTCGTCCTCCACCTTGCGGCCTTGGTTCGCTCGCCGTGCGCGGTGCGCCGCCCTCTTGCGTTGTCAACGTCGTCAACAACCGAGAGGAACAAGGAGATGACTGTACGTGGTGAGGATGACAGTAGGGACCCACCAGCGTCATGGCATTACGCAAGCAAGTGCCTCTATAGTACAAGCCCAAAAATATGGTTCCTCCTAATGGTTGGACATCTGGGGATCACGCCATTGTCAACGTAGTCAATAAACGAGAGAATTACACTACGAGCGGCTGGCACCAGGGACCCAACAAGTCACGCAGTTTTTTTAGGACCAAGCAGTTGTTATTTATACTAGTTTTAGCGACGGATCAGGGTAACAACGAGGCTGTGCGGGGGCTGTGGCCCGTCTAGCCAGGGTTTTATTTATGTTTACCACATCATGAGCCCAGTTGTGTTTTTTTCTTGCTGAAAATGGCTAGCCTAGTTCTATTTTTTAAGAAATACCCAAACAAGGCCTACTTGCTTTATCGGCCCTGCTGGGCTGCAAATCTTTCAAGACGAGGAGAGTTTCATTCGGTTTGCCCGGAAATGGGCTGTACATTTTTAAAACACATCAAACCGGGAATTAGTTTCAATTTTTTTCATTACAAGATCTTAAATTCCATTAATTTTTATGCATGGACAATTATTTCTATTTTATATTTATATAAATTATTTTTCAAAATAGTTTGAATGTGAATCGATATTTTTGGATTAAAAATAGTTGACCGCACTGAAATATGCAAAATTCCGTATACTTTTTAACCGTGGCCACAATATGGGGTGTGATGCTAACAAAAATAAGATGGGCTCCAAAAAAATTCTTAAGAAATAGCAAATGGGCTGTACATTATTAGAAATAATGGCAGATGGGTTGTATGTTGTTTTCCACATATTTGAGGCTGACTTGTGCGCCTACTACAGGTTGATGCGTATGCTTTCATAAAAAAAAGGTTGAAGCACACGCAATGCCCTGTCAACTTAGTCAACACACGAGAGGAGTGGCTGTTGGATGTCCATCCAACGGCTGTCGTGCTTCTTCAATCTCTGCTCTTCATGCTCAAGCCGCTCAAACAAGCGCCGGCGGGACTGCCTGCTCCCTCCTCCCGCGGCCGGCTATGCTGCCGCGCAGGCCTCACGGCCCCACCGTACTCCCATCGCTGGCGTAGCCATCCCTCTAATTACCCACACATGCTGTTATTCTCCGGTGACGGCAGACGAACCAGTAAACCCTCGTACTCCTCCATGTGGGAAACAACTACCGAGTATTCCCTGGCTCCGTGTCGTTCCCTTCCTAGGTCTCGCCGTCGTCCACCGCCCTGGTGCTCTCGGCGCGGCCTGGTCAACGTAGTTAATGAACGACATCCATCGGAAGTGGACTGTACGTGGAGAGGCTGACAGCTGGGTCCAGGGCTGCACGCAAGGAAATGCCTCCTTATTACACGCAAAATAATGATTCCTCCACCTGACAGCTAGGACCCACAGGAAGGGCTTCTATATTTCGCGAAAAAAACGTTCCCCCCGCTGACAGGTCGGACCCACCAGCTATATCTTCGCACGCAAGGAAGTGCCTCCTTATTACGCCCAAAAAATGAATACCCCCTGCTAGCTGGGACCCACCATATTGTTGGGCTGACTTATGGGCCTACTAAGTTGACAGGGACGGAGAGCTTTGTCAACTTAGTCAATACTCAAGTGACCGTATGATGTCCATCCAATGGCCATAGTGCTTCTTCAACCTCTGGTCTTCTTGCTCCAGTCGCCCAAAGCAGCGCCGGTCGTGCCGCCTGCTCCTACCTCTCGTGGCTGGCTGTGCTACCGCGGAGGCCTCACCGCCCCCATACTACTCCCACCACTGGCCAGGCCATCCCTCCACTCACCCACACCCCCTGTTATTTTGCAGCGACGGCAGCCTCACACCGCAGCCGAACGAGTGAACGCTCGTACTCCTCTCCGCGTGGGCATCCACTGCCGCGTCTTGCATGGCTCCGCGTCATCCCCTTCCTAGGCCTCGCCGTCGTCCACCGCCGTGCTGCTCTCAGCGCGGCGTGGTCAATGTGGTCAACGACCGACTTCCATCGGAAGAGTATTGTACATGGAGAGGCTGACAGCTGGGTCCACGACAGCCGCAAGGAAGTGCCTCCTTATTACAGCTGGGTCCAAAGCAGTGTCGGTCGTGCTGCATGCTCCTGCCTCCCGTGGCGGTTGTGCTGCCGCAGAGGCCTTGCCGCCCCCTACTATTCCCACTACTGGCCAGGCCCTGCGGCGACGGCAGCCTCACACCACAGCCGAACCAGTGAACCCTCGTAGTCCTCTCCGTGCAGGCTTCCACTACCGCGTTGTCCCCTTCCTAGGCCTCGCCGTCGTCCACCGCTGTGGTGCTCTCTGCGCAGCATGGTCAACGTGGTCAAGGAACGACTTCCATCGGAAGAGTACTGTACATGGAGAGGCTAACAGCTAGGTCCATGGCCACAGCCCAGTTTTTTTGTGATTTGCCAAGTAAGTCGCTTTGTCAGGCCTATTGGGCTGCAAATCTTTCAAGACGAGGAGAGCTTTCATTCGGCTGGCCGAGAAAATGGCCCATCAGTAATGAGAAATGGGTTGTACATTTTTAAAACACATCAAACCGGTAATTAGTTTCAAATATCTTTTTTTTCATTTCAAGATTTTAAATTACATTAATTTTCATTCGTGGAGAATTTGTTGGATTTTATATTGATATACATTTATTTTTTAAATCAGTTTGAATGTGAGTCGAAATTTCGGGATTAAAAACAGTTCGGACCGCTCCGAAATATGCAAAATTTCGTATAATTTTTTAATCGTTGCCACAATATGGGCGGTAATGCTAACAAAAAGAATATGGGCTCCAAAAAAACCTTAAGAATTAGCAAATGGGCTGTAAATTATTAGAAATAATGGCAGATGGGTTGTATGCTGTTTTCCATAGATTTGAGGCTTTCCTAAAAAAAGTTTGACGCGCAAGCACTGACTGTTGGATGTCCATCCAACGGCCGTCGTGCTTTTTCAATCTCTGCTCTTCCTGCTCCAGCCGCTCAAACAAGCGCCAGCGGGACTGCCTGCTCCCTCCTCCTCGTGGCCGGCTGTGCTGCCGCGTAGGCCTCACCGCCCGACCGTACTCCCATCGCTGGCCTAGCCATCCCTCTACTCACCCACACCTGCTGTTATTCTCCGACGACGGCAGATGAACCAGTAAACCCTCGTACAGTCATACTCCCCTCTGCGTAGGAAACAACTACCGAGTCTTCCCTGCCTCTGTGTCGTCCCCTTCCTAGGCCTCACCGTCGTCCATCGCCCTGGTGCTCTCGGCGTGGCCTGGTCAACATGGTCAACGACCAACATGCATCTGAAGTGGAGCTTACGTGGAGAGGCCAATAGCTGGGTCCATGGTCGCACGCAAGGAAATGCCTCCTTATTACGCGCAAAATAATGATTCCTCTACCTGACATGAGGGACCCACCGAAAGGGCCTCTGTATTTCGCGAAAAAAACATTACCACCGCTGACAGCTCGGACCCACCAGCTATATCTTCGCACGGAAGGAAGTGCCTCCTTATTATGCACAAAAAAATGAATACTCCCATTGTTAGCTGGGACCCGGTATAGTGGCAGGCTGACTTGTGGGCCTACTAAGTTGACAGGGACGGAGGGCTTTGTCAACTTAGTCAATATGCACGATTCTAGCTCCAGTGACCGTACGATGTCCATCCAATAGTCGTAGTGCTTCTTCAACCTCTGGTCTTCTTGCTCCAGCTGCCCAAACCAGCGCCGGTCGTGCCTCGTGCTCCTGCCTCCCGTGGCCGGCTGCGATGCGGCGGAGGCCTCACCGCCCCCTACTACTCCCACCGCTGGCCAGGCCATCCCTCTACTCACCCACACCCCCTGTTATTCTGCGGCGACGGCAGCCTCACACCGTAGCGAACCAGTGAACCCTCGTACTCCTCTACGCGTGGGCATCCACTGTCGTGTCTTCCCCGGCTCCGCGTCGTCCCCTTCCTACGCCTCGCCGTCATCCACTACCCTAGTGCTCTCGGCGCGGCGTGGTCAACATGGTCACGGAACGACTTCCATCGGACATGGACTGTACATGGAGAGGCTGACAGTTGGGTCCACGGCCGCAGCAAGGAAGTGCCTCCTTATTACGTGCAAAATAATTATTCCTCCACCTGACAGCGGGACCCATCGGACGGGCCATCGTATTTCGCCCCCCTGACTGTTGGGACCCACCAGCTACATCTTCGCACGCAAGGAAGTGCCTGACAGTCGGGACCCACCTGGTCCAAGCATACGTAGTGTTGTCATTCTGGTCGCGAACGTGTACGTACATATATACTGGTCGATGTAGAGGCGCGCACGTGTCGTAGTAGAGGCGGCCAGGGTGCAAGAAAGAAAATACGGCCACATATGTGTACATACTGGCGGGGTCTCGAACGGCTACTCGCGCATACGTACGGCCAGGGCTCGTGTACATGGCTGGGTCGGAACGGAGAAACAGCGTCGTCATCGTGTTCATGGGGAGGCAACGGAATGTGTCGTGTTCATGGGGAGGCAACGGAATGCATCGTGTTCATGGGGAGGCAACGAAATGTGTCGTGTTCATCGGGAGGGCTTGGACGGAACAGGCGATGGAAACGAGGCCTGGCGTACCGCAGAATGGAGGAAACGGCCTTGTGTTCGACCGGCCACGTTCGAAACAGGGCCCTGTTCATCGGGAGGGGTCTGGCGTACCGCAAAATGGAGGAAACGGACCTCCTACGGTCAAAACGGGGGTCCTGTTGATCGGGAAGGGTGTGGCGTACCGCAAAACAGACGAAACGGACTTGTGTTGGAGCGCTACGGTCGAAACGGGGGTCCTGTTCATCGGGAGGGGTGTGGCATACCGCAAAATGGGACTCCACGGGACACTGTTCATCTCCACCGTCGACCCCCTCCAGCCTCCACGGGCTACTGTTCATCCACCGTCAACCTCCTCCAGCCTCCACCTGCGACTGTTCATCCACGAGCTCATGTTCATCCAGCCTCCACCGCGCGCTACTCCATCGGCTACTGTTCAACCAGCCCTCTCCACGGGCTCCTGTTCAACCACCCCTCCACGGGCTACTGTTCATCCTGCCCTCCACCTTCTACTGTTCATCCTGCCCTCCACAGGGTTGTCCTGTTCATCCAGCCCTCCATGGGGTCCTATTCATCCAGCCCCAACCGGCTCGATCGATCGGGGTCC
>NC_057803.1:533716236-533744034 GCF_018294505.1 Triticum aestivum
ATTGATCGGCTTCAGTTAGTAGCAGTAGCAAAGGAATCGCTCGATCGGGTTCAGTTAACAGCCATCGATCTATCGCTCGGGTTCAGTAACGCGTAGCCTGCAGTGCAATCGCTCGGGTTCAGTTAGAGCCCAACGCCTCGCTCAGGTTCAGTTAGAGCCAACGCCTCGCACACACGCGCATACGTGTACGAGAGAAACGCGCATCGCTCGGCCCCCGACCTCCCACCGTAACCGGGAACTCCCCAAAATTTTCCTCGCCCTCGCTTCTACCACGGTTTTTTCCGTCATGGACGGCCCAAAGAATGTCATGCAGCTGCGTCTCCGGCCCGCCCAGGACGAAAAGCCCATTTTCTGTCATGATTTTTTGTCATAGAAGTAAGAGCCCACCCCATCTATGATGATACCGGGTTTTGTCACAATTATCGTCATAGAAGTGTCATATGTATGACAGAAAAAAAATTCGTTCGGCCCAAAATGTCACGGATGTGTCTTTTTTTGTAGTGAAGTAAAGTTACCGATAGAAGTAGATGAAAGAGGGGATGCCTTCCGGGGCATCCCCAAGCTTTGGCTTTTAGGTGTCCTTAGATTATCTTGGGGGTGCCATGGGCATCCCCAAGCTTAGGCTCTTGCCACTCCTTGTTCCATAATCCATCAAATCTTTACCAAAAACTTGAAAACTTCACAACACAAAAACTTAAAGTAGAAAATCTCGTGAGCTCCGTTAGCGAAAGAAAACAAAAGGCCACTTCAAGGTACTGTAATGAACTCATTCTTTATTTATATTGGTGTTAAACCTACTGTATTCCAACTTCTCTATAGATTATAAACTATTTTACTATCCATAGATTCATCAAAATAAGCAAACAACACACGAAAAACAGAATCTGTCAAAAACAGAACAGTCTGTAGTAATCTGTAGATAGCGCAAGATCTGGAACCCCAAAAATTCTAAAATAAATTGATGGACGTGAGGGATTTATCTATTAATCATCTGCAAAATAATTAACTAAATATCACTTTCCAAATAAAAATGACAGCAGTTCTCGTGAGCGCTAAAGTTTCTGTTTTTTACAGCAAGTTCAACAAGACTTTCCCCAAGTCTTCCCAACGGTTCTACTTGGCACAAACACTAATTAAACACAAAAAACACAACCAAAACAGAGGCTAGATAATTTATTTATTACTAAACAGGAGCAAAAAGCAAGGAATAAAAATGAAATTGGGTTGCCTCCCAACAAGCGCTATCGTTTAACGCCCCTAGCTAGGCATAACAAGCAAGAATAGATCTAGGTATTGCCATCTTTGGTAGGCAATTCTTCAATGAGGCATCTATCTCCCTCAGGAATTTCTTTCTTTCTAGTGATTATCAAACTCTTAGGCACAAGATCGAAAAATTCATTTGTAGCAATTGGTTCCTTAATGATAGCAAAAGGATTGGGATGAATACTTATAGATTTAAGATCCGCAGTTTCCTTACTAGATGATTCACCCTTATTTTTAGGAACATACATAAGCTTGGCAATTTTAGTAGGAGGACTTGGAGTATTCTTTACGGAAGAAAAAGTGGTTCCCAAGTTTGTAATGATACCTTCAAGTTTATCGATTCTAGTGGAATCTAGATTTATTTCTCATTAACTATAGGTTCCTTTTCCTTAATATTTTTCAAAGTCATTCCTACCCTAGATCCATATTGGGTAATTTGATTGTGGATCTTTTTATCTAGATTTTCAATTAATTCAATGGTAGCAACTTTATTTTCAATAATTTCAAGTCTTGTAGATATTGAAGCAAAGGTAGCCATCCATTGCAGCGTAGTGGATGTGGTCTATATCTAGTACATTCCGCTGCCATGCATGACGATGAAACGTGTATGGAGGTTTCTCCAGTTTACCGTACGAAGGATGAACCATGGCTCCTACCAAGATCAGCATTGAAGGCTGACGAGAGGACACCAACCGATTCTTCTGGAGGTCGAAGGTGTTGCCTACAATGAGGCCTATCCGATGCAGGACTTCTTTGTCGTTACCAAAGTCTACAGTAACGAATTTGACTAGGTTGATCTCGAGGAAGTCCATAAAATCCTGGCACTCAATGTCGGCATGGCATATGTGGTAGACCAAGCATAAGTCATGCACGCAAACCTGGATCACGGCGGGCTTCTTCCTCTCTTCGTCCTTTAGATCCTTCTCTCGTCCCAGGATTGTGGTGTAACATCCTCAATGCGTCTATATCTCCCACATGTCGAAGTATGACTTAGAGGCATAACCGCATTGAAAGCAATGTCGCAAGTGAGGTAATCTTCGCAAACAACCCATGTAATACAATAAGGGAAAAGATACATAGTTGGCTTACACTCGCCACGTCACACAATGCATAAATAAGTCAATGCATTCATCCAAATACACTCAAGGTCCGACTACGGAACCAAAATGAAGATAAACCCCAAATGCAACATAGTCCCCGATCGCCCCAATTGGGCACCACTATTGATCATGTAGGAAATACACGTAGTATCGTCCTCAGTCCTCATTGAACAGCCACTCGAGCTCAGTTGAATCACATAGAGCGGTATCATCGGTCCCTGCATCTGCTTTGGAAGGAATCTATGAGTCACGGGGACTCAGCAATCTCACACCCTCGCGATCAAGACTATTTAAGCTTATAGGAAGGGTAAAAGGTATGATGTGGAGCTGCAGCAAGCGACTAGCATATATGGTGGCTAACATATTCGCAAAAGAGAGCGAGAAGAGAAGGCAAAGGCACGGTCGAGAAGCTATGATCAAGAAGTGATCCTAGAACAACCTACGACAAGCATAACTACAACACCGTGTTCACTTCCTGGACTCCACCGAGAAGAGACCATCACGGTTACACACATGATTGATGCATTTTAATTAAGTTAAGTTTCAGGTTATCTACAACCGGACATTAACAAATTCCCATCTGCCCATAACCGCGGGAACGGCTTTCGAAAGTTCAAAACCCTGCAGGGGAGTCCCAACTTAGACCATTACAAGCTCTCACGGTCGACGAAGGATATTCCATCTCCCAGGACAATCCAATCAGACTCGGCATCCCGGTTACAAGACATCTCGACAATGGTAAAACTAAACTAGCAACACCACCCAGATGTGCCGACAAATCCCGATAGGAGCTGCACATATCTCGTTCTCAGGGCACACCGGATGAGCAAGACGTCGGGTAGGCCAGCCCAAAGTTGCCCCTGGTAGCCCCGGACATCGGTCAGTTGGACCAACACTTAGAGAAGGACTGGCCCGAGGGGGGTTAAAATAGAGATGACCCTTGAGTCCGCAAAACCCAAGGGAAAAGGCTAGGTGGCGAATGCTAAAACCAATGTTGGGCATTGCTGGAAGAGTTTTATTCAAGGCGAACTGTCAAGGAGTTCCCATTATAACCCAACCATGTAAGGAACGCAAAAATCCGGGAACATAACACTGATATGACGGAAACTAGGGCGGCAAGAGTGGAACAAAACACCAGGCATAAGGCCGAGCCTTCCACCCTTTACCCAATATATAGGTGCATTAAGATAAACAAGATATTATGATGACATCCCAACAATAAACATGTTCCAACAAGGAACAAAACTCCAATCTTCACCTGCAACTAGCAACGCTATAAGAGGGGCTGAGCAAAGTCGTAACATAGCCAAACAACGGTTTGCTAGGACAAGGTGGGTTAGAGGTTTGACATGGCAATTTGGGAGGCATGATAAGCAAGTGGTAGGTATCGTAGCATAGGCATAGCAAAAGAGCGAGCATCTAGCAAGCAAAGATAGAAGTGATTTCGAGGGTATGGTCATCTTGCGTGCAAAGTTCTCAGAGTCGACTTGATCCTCGTAAGCGTACTCAACGGGCTCCTCATTCACGTACTCGTCTCCCGGCTCTACCCAAGCAAGAACAACAAACAAAACGGAACACAATCAACCATGTGCAATGCTCAAGCAACATGATGCAAACATGGTATGATATGCGGGATGCGATATGTGATGCATATGCATGATTTGGAAAGGAATGATTGAACCTGGCCTCAACTTGGAAAACCTAGAGTGCCACTGGAAAGGGGAGGTGATTTCATTTGAAATCGATATAAAGATCACCGGAATCGGATGCACGGTTTGGAAATGGCAAGCCAAACAAATATGGCACCGATCTGCGATTAACAGCAAGTAGCCTTCTAAATGCATCAATATAAATAAGCAACTGCACTCAAACATGGCAAAACAATACATGGCAGGGATCCATTCATGATGCTTGACAAAAGATGAACACTGAGATACGGCTAATTCACTCAATAGCAAGCTCAAACAAGCATGGCAAAAGTGCAAAAGATAACAGGTTTCAGACTTAGTGAAATTAACAGCAAGTCAGGAATTTATCATCAGGAAGCAATCTTTAGAGCATGAAAACTACATGCTACAGGAACATATCATGGCAAAGCAAGGCATGGCATGAAGCTACTCAAAGCATACAACAAAAGTCCCTTAGTTACCATGAGCCAAAAGGGATCAGAAAATACAATTGCAAGCATGTGAACATAGCAAAAACATAAACAGACTCGGACTTAGTGAAAAACTGGAGCATGGCAAAACAGATAACGAGTAGGCATGTTTACGAGCTCGATGCACTCACTACAAAGCATGGCATGATAAACTAAGCATACACCCAGCAAATAGACATGGCATAGAAGCTATAAATGGAAAGAACAACAAAATAGCATGCATGGATCAATAACAACAAGCTCGGCAAAATCGCTAAACATGTTAACAATCTGCCAGGAACATTTTATAGCAAAAGTAGAGCTCGATTGACTCAAGCTGGGGTGCTCCATAATTGCAAACAAAGACATGGATGGATAGAGCACAACATTATCTACAAAATATCCTTACTAATCATGCTCAAAAGAGGCACTGATCACTAGGAAACAACATGAACATATGGCATAAAAATAATGACAGGGCAAGGACTTAGTGAAATTCTAAGTCCCTGAAATCAGCATAATTGAGTAAGCTACTTTGCATGCTTATGCTAGTCACCACAAAGATCACAAAAATACATGGCATACATCCCTGTAAAGATGGCATGGCATACTTCACAACTCATGTAGAGCTCAGGATCATAGCATGCACACATTAATCATGGCAAAAATGACAAAAGTGCATTTGCTGAAACAGATCTGAAACTATCATCACATAGCCCTCTTGCAATAGCATTTCAGGCGTCAAGATGAGCTCAAATGGAAATGATGCAATGAGATGAAATGATGTACTCTTCGAGACGAACATTTTGATATGCTACACGCACGAATCAGAGCAACGGATGCAGAGTTATAGGATGTCAAAGTATGCAAAATAATTAGGGTTTCTGGGGAAAAAAGTCAACGAAAACAGATCTCAGATCCAGATCGCACGCAGCCCGAGGAGATCTCCGGAGTTGCTCATCGTCGCCGGAGTTCTGGGTCGGCGGAGTCCGGCCGGGGGAGGAGAAGACGGAGAGGCGGCGCCACGGTGGTGGCCGGTGCCGAAGTAGCGGCGAGGGAGCGCCGGACGGCAACGTCGGGCGGTGGCCGGCGCGAAAGGCGGAGGTCAGCGCGGAAGGCGGTGGTCAGCGGCGAGGTTCACCGCCAGCGCGGGAGAAGATGGACGGCGCACGGGCGGAGCAGGCTCTGGGGCTTCGTGGCCCGGTCGGGCGACGGGAGGGACGGCCCCGGGCTTCGCGGGCTTCGGCGGCGGCGGACGGCGGGCGCCACGTGGCGAGGCATGACTGGTGCGGGGCGGCGGCGGACGTTGTCCGGCCGTACGGATTTTGTCCGGTGGCGCGGAGGACGAAAGAGACTAGGGTTAGGAGGGAAGAGACCCGGGATTTTCGTGGAGGGACCTATATATAGAGGTAGAGGGAGCTAGGAAGCTCCAAATGATGTGCGGTTTGTGGCCACGCGATCGTGATCGAACGATCTAGATGATGGAGGAGGTTTAGGTGGATTTTGGGCCACTTTGGAGGGGTGTTGGGCTGCAACGCACACGAGGCCTTTTCGGTCCCTCGGTTAACCGTTGGAGTATCAAACAAAGTCCAAATGGTACGAAACTTGACAGGCGGTCTACCGGTAGTAAACCAAGGCCGCATGACAAGTCTCGGTCCAATCCAAAAACGTTTAACACCCGCACATGAAAAGAGGTAGAAAGGGACACCGGAGGACATAGGAGCGCCGGAATGCAAAACGGATAACGGGGAAAATGCTCGAATGCATGAGACGAACACGTATGCAAATGCAATGCACATGATGACATGATATGAGATGCATGACAAAGACAAAACACACGGAGACAAAAAACCCGACAAGGAGGAAATAATATAACTTAGTGCCGGAAACGGCAAGAGTTGGAATACAAATAAGGTAGGTTACATCCGGGGTGTTACAACACTCCACCACTACGAAAGGATCTCGTCCCGAGATCTAGGACTGAAAAAACTCCGGGTACTCAGAACGTAGGTGATCCTCGCGTTCCCAGGTGGCTTCACGGTCGGAATGATGTGACCACTTGACTTTGAGGAATTTGATAGACTTGTTGCGAGTCTTGCGCTCGGTTTCTTCAAGAAGAGCAACTGGGTGCTCATGATAAGACAGGTCTTGTTGAAGAACAATGTCTTCGAAGTTGACAGTGCGGTCAGGAGTCTTGAAACACTTGCGGAGTTGAGACACGTGAAACACGTCGTGCACGTTTGCAAAGTTGGAGGGAAGCTCAAGTTGATAGGCGAGATCGCCTCTCTTGCTGGCGATCTTGAAAGGACCCACGTATCTAGGGCAAGCTTCCCTTTGATACCAAAGCGACGAGTACCTTTCATTGGAGAGATGCGGAGGTAAACATGGTCTCCAATCTCGAAAGCCAAGTCACGATGCTTGCTATCATAGTAACTCTTTTGGCGCGATTGCGCGGCTTTGAGATTATCACAAATGACTTTGCACATCTCTTCTGCCTCTGTGATTAAATCATTGCCAAGAAGTTGACGTTCACCAGTCTCTGTCCAGTTAAGAGGAGTACAACACTTCCTGCCATAGAGAATTTCAAATGGGGCCTTGCCCGAACTCGCTTGGAAGCTATTGTTGTAGGAGAACTCGGCATATGGAAGACAATCTTCCCACTTCATACCGAAAGAGATGATGCAAGCCCTGAGCATATCTTCAAGAATCTGATTTACTCGCTCGACTTGGCCACTAGTTTGAGGATGAAAAGTTGTGCTGAAGCGAATGTTGGTGCGCATGGCCTTCTGAAAAGAATCCCAAAACTTGGAGGTAAAGATGCTGCCATGATCTGAAGATATCAACTGCCGAATGCAGTGCAGCAAGACAATCCAGGAGGTATATAGCTCTGCCAACTGAGCTGTTGTGATAGATTCTTTGATATGAAGAAAATGAGCAACTTTAGTGAGTTTGTCGATGACAACGAAGATAGCATCATTGCCACGCTTGGACTTTGGAAATCCAGTCACGAAGTCCATCTCAATATGGTCAAACTTCCATTCTGGAATGGCAAGAGGTTGGAGGAGACCAGCTGGTCATTGGTGTTCTGCTTTCACTCTTCTACAGACATCACATTCATTCACGAACTGAGCAATCTCACGCTTCATTCGAGTCCACCAATACGACTGCTTGAGGTCCTGGTACATCTTTGTACTTCCAGGGTGTATAGAGAGGAGTGAATTGTGAGCCTCACTCATAATGACTTTACGAAGATCACCTTTAGGCACAACAATGCGATCCTTGAAGAATAGAGTATCCTTGTCATCAAGACAATAGCACTTGTACTTGGGTTGACTCTTGGCAATCCCAATCTTCACCTTCTTCACCATGGCATCAAGAAATTGAGCCTCACGAATCTGATCTTCCAAAGTAGAAGAGACTTGGAGGTTGGCCAGAAATCCTTGAGGAACAACTTGCAGATTGAGTTTGCGGAAAGCTTCACAAAGCTCGGGTTGGTAAGGCTTGAGAATCAAATTGTTGCAGTAAGCCTTCCTGCTCAATGCGTCAGCAATTACATTGGCCTTGCCTGGAGTATATTCGATACTCGAATTATACTCTTGAATCATCTTGACCCAATGAGTCTGCCTCAGGTTGAGATTTGGCTGAGTGATGATGTACTTGAGACTCTTGTGGTCAGTGAAGATGTCCACTTTTCTTCCCAATAAGAGATGTCTCCAAGTTAAAAGAGCATGCACAACTGCCGCCAACTCGAGGTCATGAGTGGGGTAGTTCTTTTCATTGGGCTTCAACTAGCCAGAGGTATAGGCCACAACTTTCTTCTCTTTCATCAACACTGCACCAAGACCTTGAAGGGAAGCATCACAAAAGACCTCGAACGGTTTGGATTCATCAGGAGGAGTCAGAACTGGAGCAGTGACTAACTTCTCTTTCAGGGTGTCGAAAGCGATGTCACATTCAGGAGACCACACGTACTTCACATGCTTCTGTAGGAGGTTGGAAAGAGGCTTCGCGATCTTTGAAAAGTTCTCAACGAACCTCCGACAGTAGCTTGCGAGCCCAAGGAAGCTGCGGAGTTGCTTCACATTCTGAGGTGGTTCCCAATTCACAATTGCAGACACCTTCTCAGGATTAACCGCTATGCCCTTGGCGGAAATGATATGCCCAAGGTAGAGAACCTCATTGAGCCAAAACTCGCACTTTGAAAACTTCGCATAGAACTGATGTTCTCTGAGTTTATCCAGCACCAAACGCAAGTGCTTGGCATGATCTTCCTTGTTCTTGGAAAATACCAAAATGTCATCGAGGTAGACCAAGACGAAGTCATTTGTGTAGGCATTGAAGATGAAATTCATCATGCGAGAGAATGTTGGAGGAGCGTTGACGAGGCCGAAAGACATGACAGTGTATTCATATGAACCATAGCTTGTTCTGAATGCTGTCTTAGGGATATCTTGTTCACGAATGTGAATCTGATGATAGCCCATACGGAGATCAAGCATGGAGAATACTTGAGCACCTTTGAGTTGTTCAAACAACTCATTGATGTTGGGAAGTGGGTACTTGTTCTTTATAGTCTTCTTGTTCAATGGATGGTAGTCGACACAAAGTCGGTTCGTTCCATCCTTCTTCTTCACAAAAAGAACTCCACAACCCCATGGAGAAGAACTTGGTCGGATGAGACCCATACGCTCTTGAATATCGAGTTGCTTCTTCAGCTCCTTCAACTCTTCAGGTCCAAGCTTGTAACGACGTTTGCAAACAGGTTCCGTGCCAGGCTCAAGATCGATGACGAATTCAACTGGCCGGTGCCGAGGCATTCCTGGAAGCTCTTCTGGAAAGACGTCTTGATATTCGCAAACGACTGGGATTTGAAAGATGGCATCCAACTCGCCTTTCTCATTGAGAGAAAACAGTCGGATGGTATCATCACGAGCGGCAAAGACAATTGCATCCTCAGACGAATGAGTCAATTGAATCTGCCTGGCAGCACAATCGAGCTGAGCCTTGTGCTTAGAAAGCCAGACCATTCCAAGAATAAGATCGATATCCGAGTTACCAAGGACCATTGGCGAAGAAAGAAACTTATAGTCGCCCAACGTGATAGTAACATCCGGAGCCATCATTTTGGTGTTCATGAACAAACCTGGGGAAGGAACCGCTATCGGCTTAGGCAAATCAACAGTATGCACATCATGCATGGATGCAAAAGGCTTCGATAAAAATGACAAAGATGCACCAGTATCAAAAAGCACTCTTGCAGGAATATCATTAACAGGAAGGTTACCCATGATGACATCTGACGAGTCCTCTGCCTGAGCTGCGTTCATCATGTTGATCTTAGCAGACTTGGGGTCATGCTTGACCACTGCGGTGCTGGCAGATATCACAGGAGGAGGAGGAGGGAGACGCCTCTGATTGAAGCATTTGTTGGCATAGTGACCCTTCTGTTGACACTTGTTGCACGTGACCTCCGAGAGCAGACGGTGATACGGAGCCCTTGATCTTGGAGCTTGAGACGAAGTCTTGTTCTGAAAGCCTGGGTTGGGTGGGTGGGCAGATCCATTGCCACCTTTGCTCTTCTGCTGATAAGGCTGACGGAACAGAGGAGGAGGCTGCCAATACTTTTGCTGCTTAGAAGCCACTTGAGTTGAGGAAGAAGGAGTTGCATCTCTGACTCGCTTCTTGGAAGCATCGCACTTGAATTGAGCAGTCTCTTGCTTCATTGCCATATTGTAGAACTCATCGTACTTCTTCGGCTCAAAAAGGACGAGAGCTAGTTGGAAATCTTCTCTGAGGCCACCCCTGAACTGATAAATCATGCTCTTCTCTTCAGGGACGTCTTGCTTGGCGAAACGAGCGAGCCTCTGGAACAGAATGTTATACTGGTAAACAGACAAGCTACCTTGCTTCAGGTTGCGGAATTACTCACGCTTGCTTTCAACAACACTCTAAGGAATGTGATGAGCTTTGAAGTCTTGACGGAATTCATCCCAGGTAATCACACGGCCTCCTCTGGAATCTTTGTATTGCTGAAACCATTCTGCAGCTTGGTCTTTGAGTTGGAAGGAGGCAAACTTGACAAAGTCCTCAGGCCTGACGTTGCTGCACTCGAAATGCTTACAGATATCCACGAGCCAATCATCAGCATCTAAGGTATCGACACAGTTGCTGAAGGTCTTTGGCTGATTAGCGAGGAACTGGTTGAGTGTAGCAAACTGATTCCGATTGTTGCCATGGCCATGATTCCCTTGGTTGCGCTCTTGCAGAATTTGCATGATCAGTTGTGTGTTTGCATTGATAGCGGCCATCACAGCTTGCCATGCCTCCGGAGGTGGAGGTGGTGGTGGCGGATCAGGATTCGGAGTCGTGCGTGTTGGAGGAGCCATCCTGAAGAGGGTGACATCCATTAGCATCTTGACAGACAAATATTTAAGCTGAATCAAATGGATCGAAATTACACATATAGTCTTCACATCCGAAGAAAATGAACGAATGCATTCCAATTGAAATCGTCACATTTCCATAAATTGAGAAGCCACTTAGATAGAGGTAGAAGAATAAAACAACAAGGTACGGACAAGAACAAATACTTGGTGAGGATTACCCAATCACAAACCAAATATTTGCGAAAGAAATACTAGAGCTACAAGAATTCCCACCTATGAAACTCCCGAACCTTTCCGGTTATGCAATCAGGTGTTGGGGATACAAGGGAAGCATAATATCTCACCCATAGCTAGCAAATCCTATATCCAGCTGTATCCATCCTTCAACACATAACCAAGAAAACTTCAGAAATCATTTACCTCAACCTTCAAAAAGCATCCGTTATACGAGTTATGGCAATACTCCCGAACTCCCACCCCAGTACTGGGTGGTGTCGAGGTTATCTCACCAACAACTGCATAAAAGAGATTTTCGATGTCGGCGAAACTCAGGTATTCCAGAATTCCAACGATAAAATTGTGACGACAACACCTCGGAGCTCGACTCCCCGGGAGACTGCCACAACCCCTAAATGTCAGGAGGCACCAAGAACAATGTTCTTGTCACAAAACCATCGGAACGATTCCAAGATACCCGCGTGATCCTAAAAATAATTAGTGAAATTTGAGAAGAGAAGAGTCAAAACTCTACGTCAGGATGCGTCACCAGAGCGACGAAGGGACTAAGGAGTAAAAAGAGTCCTACTCTCCGATATATATAATCCTAAATGACTCAAAACATTTTTCTAGACTCAACAACGCCAGCGATTCGATCAAGCAGGGGGCTCCTAAGGTCGGGGAACCTGGCTCTGATACCAACTTATAATGCCCTCGATGCGGCTATATCTCCCACATGTCGAAGCATGACTTAGAGGCATAACCGCATTGAAAGCAATGTCGCAAGTGAGGTAATCTTCGCAAACAACCCATGTAATACAATAAGGGAAAAGATACATAGTTGGCTTACACTCGCCATGTCACACAATGCATAAATAAGTCAATACATTCATCCAAATACACTCAAGGTCCGACTACGGAACCAAAATGAAGATAAACCCCAAATGCAACATAGTCCCCGATCGCCCCAACTGGGCACCACTACTGATCATCTGGGAAAGACACGTAGTATCGTCTTGAGTCCACATCGAACAGCCACTCGAGCTCAGTTCAATCACCTAGAGCGGTATCATCGGTCCCTGCATCTGGTTTGGAAGGAATCTGTGAGTCACGGGGACTCAGCAATCTCACACCCTCGCGATCAAGACTATTTAAGCTTATAGGAAGGGTAAAAGGTATGATGTGGAGCTACAGCAAGCGACTAGCATATATGGTGGCTAACATATTCGCAAAAGAGAGCGAGAAGAGAAGGCAAAGGCACGGTCGAGCAGCTATGATCAAGAAGTGATCCTAGAACAACCTACGACAAGCATAACTCCAACACCGTGTTCACTTCCTGGACTCCGCCGAGAAGAGACCATCATGGTTACACACGCAATTGGTGCATTTTAATTAAGTTAAGTTTCAGGTTATCTACAACCGGACATTAACAAATTCCCATCTGCCCATAACTGCGGCAACGGCTTTCGAAAGTTCAAAACCCTACAGGGGAGTCCCAACTTAGCCCATCACAAGCTCTCACGGTCAACAAAGGATATTCCTTCTCCCAAGACAATCCGATCAGACTCGGCATCCCAGTTACAATACATCTCGACAATGGTAAAACTAAACCAGCAACACCACCCAGATGTGTCGACAAATCTTGATAGGAGCTGCACATATCTCATTCTCAGGGCACACTGGATGAGCAAGACGTCGGGTAGGCCAGCCCAGAGTTGCCCCTGGTATCCCCGGACATCGCTTAGTTGGACCAACACTTAGAGAAGCACTGGCCCGGGGGGGTTAAAATAGAGATGACCCTTGAGTCCGCGAAACCCAAGGGAAAAGGCTAGGTGGCGAATGGTAAAACCAATGTTGGGCATTACTGGAAGAGTTTTATTCATGGCGAACTGTCAAGGGGTTCCCATTATAACCCAACCGTGTAAGGAACGCAAAAATCCGGGAACATAACACAGATATGACGGAAACTAGGGCGGCAAGAGTGGAACAAAACACCAGGCATAAGGCCGAGCCTTCCACCCTTTACCCAGTATATAGGTGCATTAAGATAAACAAGATATTATGATGATATCCCAACAATAAACATGTTCCAACAAGGAACAAAACTCCAATCTTCACCTGCAACTAGCAACGCTATAAGAGGGGCTGAGCAAAGCGGTAACAAAGCCAAACAACGGTTTGCTAGGACAAGGTGGGTTAGAGGTTTGACATGGCAATTTGGGAGGCATGATAAGCAAGTGTTAGGTATCGTAGCATAGGCATAGCAAAAGAGCGAGCATCTAGCAAGCAAAGATAGAAGTGATTTCGAGGGTATGGTCATCTTGCCTGCAAAGTTCTCAGAGTCGACTTGATCCTCGTAAGCGTACTCAACGGGCTCCTCGTTCACGTACTCGTCTCTCGGATCTACCCAAGCAAGAACAACAAACAAAAAGGAACACAATCAACCATGTGCAATGCTCAAGCAACATGATGCAAACATGGTATGGTATGCGGGATGCGATATGTGATGCATATGCATGATTTGGAAAGGAATGATTGAACATGGCCTCAACTTGGAAAACCAAGAGTACCACTGTAAAGGGGAGGTGATTTCGGTTGAAATCGATATAAAGATCACCGGAATCGGATGCACGGTTTGGAAATGGCACCGATCTGCGATTAACAGCAAGTAGCCTTCTAAATGCATCAAGATAAATAAGCAACTGCACTCAAACATGGCAACAAAATACATGGCATGGATCCACTCATGATGCTTGACAAAAGATGAACACTTAGCTACGGCTAATTCACTCAATAGCAAGCTCAAACAAGCATGGCAAAAGTGCAAAAGATAACAGGTTTCAGACTTAGTGAAATTAACAGCAAGTCAGGAATTTATCATCAGGAAGCAATCTTTAGAGCATGAAAACTACATGCTACAGGAACATATCATGGCAAAGCAAGGCATGGCATGAAGCTACTCAAAGCATACAACAAAAGTACCTTAGTTACCATGAGCCAAAAGGGATCAGAAAATACAATTGCAAGCATGTGAACATAGCAAAAACATAAACAGACTCAGACTTAGTGAAAAACTGGAGCATGGCAAAACAGATAACGAGTAGGCATGTTTACGAGCTCGATGCACTCACTACAAAGCATGGCATTATAAACTAAGCATACACCCAGCAAATAGACATGGCATAGAAGCTAGACATAGCAAGAACAACAACATAGCATGCTTGGATCAACAACAACGAGCTCGGCAAAATCGCTAAACATGTTAACAATCTGCCAGGAACATTTTATAGCAAAAGTAGAGCTCAATTGACTCAAGCTAGGGTGCTCCATAATTGCAAACAAAGGCATGGATGGATAGAGCACAACATTATCTACAAAACATCCTTACTGATCATGCTCAAAAGAGGCACGGATCACTAAGAAACAACATGAACATATGGCATAAAATAATGACAGGGCAAGGACTTAGTGAAATTCTAAGTCCCTGAAATCAGCATAATTGAGTAAGCTACTTTGCATGTTTGTGCTAGTCACCACAAACATCACAAAAATACATGGCATACACCCCTGTAAAGATGGCATGGCATACTTCACAACTCATGTAGAGCTCAGGATCATAGCATGCACACATTAATCATGGAAAAAATGACAAAAGTGCATTTGCTAAAACAGATCTGAAACTATCATCACATAGCCCTCTTCCAACAGCATTTCGGGCATCAAGATGAGCTCAAATGGAAATTATGCAACGATATGAAATGATGTACTCTTCGAGACGAACATTTTGATATGCTACACGCACGAATCGGAGCTACGGATGCAGAGTTATGGCATGTCAAAGTATGCAAAAATAATTAGGGTTTCTGGGGAAAAAGTCAACCGAAACAGATCTCAGATCCAGATCGCACGCGGCCCGAGGATATCGCCGGAGTTGCTCGTCATCGCCAGAGTTCTGGGTCGGCGGAGTCCGGCCGGGGGAGGAGAAGACGAAGAGGCGGCGCCACGGTGGTGGCCGGTGCCGGAGTAGCGGCGAGGGAGCACCGTACAGCAACGTCGGGCGGTGGTCGGCGCGAAAGGTGGCGGTCGGCGGCGAGGTTCGGCGCCGGCGCGGGAGAAGATGGACGGCGCACGGGCGGAGCAGGCTCTGGGGCTTCGGGGCCCGGTCGGGCGACGGGAAGGCCGGCCCCGGGCTTCGGCTGCGGCGGACGGCGGGCACCACGTGGCGAGGCGTGACTGGTGTGGGGCGGCGGTGGACGTTGTCCGGCCGTCCGGATTTTGTCCGGCGGCGCGGAGGACAAAAGAGACCAGGGTTAGGGGGGAAGAGACCCGGGATTTTCGTGGAGGGACCTATATATAGAGGTAGAGGGAGCTAGGAAGCTCCAAATGAGGTGCGGTTTGCGGCCATGCGATCGTGATCGAACGATCTAGATGATGGAGGAGGTTTAGGTGGGTTTTGGGCCACTTTGGAGGGGTGTTGGGCTGCAACACACACGAGGCCTTTTCGGTCCCTCGGTTAACCGTTGGAGTATCAAACGAAGTCCAAATGGTACGGAACTTGACAGGCGGTCTACCGGTAGTAAACCAAGGCCGCATGACAAGTCTCGGTCCAATCCGAAAACGTTTAACACCCGCACACGAAAAGAGGTAGAAAGGGACACCGGAGGACATAGGAGCGCCGGAATGCAAAACGGACAACGGGGAAAATGCTCGAATGCATGAGACGAACACGTATGCAAATGCAATGCACATGATGACATGATATGAGATGCATGACAAAGACAAAACACACGGAGACAAAAAAACCCGACAACAAGGAAATAATATAACTTAGTGCCGGAAACGGCAAGAGTTGGAATACAAATAAGGTAGGTTACATCCGGGGTGTTACAACACTCCACCACTACGAAAGGATCTCGTCCCAAGATCTAGGACTAAGAAAACTCCGGGTACTCAAAACGGAGGTGATCATCGCATTACCAGGTGGCTTCACGATCGAAATGATGTGACTACTTGACTTTGAGGAATTTGATAGACTTGTTGCGAGTCTTGCGCTCAGTTTCTTCAAGAATAGCAACTGGGTGCTCATGATAAGACAGGACTTCTTGGAGAACAATGTCTTCGAAGTTGACAGTGCGGTCAGGAGTCTTGAAACACTTGCGGAGTTGAGACACGTGAAACACGTCGTGCACGTTTGTAAAGTTGGAGGGACACATTAATCATGGCAAAAAATGACAAAAGTGCATTTGCTAAAACAGATCTGAAACTATCATCGCATAGCCCTCTTCCAACAGCATTTCGGGCATCAAGATGAGCTCAAATGGAAATGATGCAATGCGGTGAAATGATGTACTCTTTGAGACGAACATTTTGATATGCTACACGCACGAATCGGAGCTACGGATGCAGAGTTATGGCATGTCAAAGTATGCAAAATAATTAGGGTTTCTGGGGAAAAGTCAACCGAAACAGATCTCAGATCCAGATCGCACGCAGCCCGAGGAGATCGCCGGAGTTCTAGGTCGGTGGAGTCCGGCCGGGGGAGAAGACGGAGAGGCGACGCCGCAGTGGTGGCCGGTGCCGGAGTAGCAGCGAGGGAGCGCCGGACGGCGACGTCAGGCGGTGGTCGGTGCGGAAGGCAGTGGTCGGCAGTGAGGTTCGGCGCCGGCGCGGGAGAAGATGGACGGCACATGGGCGGAGCAGGCTCTGGGGCTTCGAGGCCCGGTCGGGCGACGGGAGGGCCGGCCCCGGGCTTCGGCGGCGGCGGACGGCAGGCGCCACATGGCGAGGCATGACTGGTGCGGGGCGGCGGTGGACGTTGTCCTGCCGTCCGGATTTTGTCCGGCGGCGCGGGGACGAAAGAGACTAGTGTTAGGGGGGAAGAGACCCGGGATTTTCATGGAGGGACCTATATATAGAGGTACAGGGAGCTAGGAAGCTCCAAATGAGGTGCGGTTTGCGGCCACGCGATCATGATCGAACGATCTAGATGATGGATGAGGTTTAGGTGGGTTTTGGGCCACTTTGGAGGGGTGTTGGGCTGCAACACACACGAGGCCTTTTCGGTCCCTTGGTTAACCGTTGGAGTATCAAACGAAGTCCAAATGGTACGAAACTTGACATGCGGTCTACCGGTAGTAAACCAAGGCCGCATGACAAGTCTCGGTCCAATCCGAAAATGTTTAACACCCGCACACGAAAAGAGGTAGAAAGGGACACCGGAGGACATAGGAGCGCCGGAATGCAAAACGGACAACGGGGAAAATGCTCGAATGCATGAGACGAACACGTATGCAAATGCAATGCACATGATGACATGATATGAGATGCATGACAAAGACAAAACACACGGAGACAAAAAACCCGACAACAAGGAAATAATATAACTTAGTGCCTGAAATGGCAAGAGTTGGAATACAAATAAGGTAGGTTACATCTGGGGTGTTACATGTGGTGTACTCAACATCTAGCCCAGCGACCCACTCATCATCTGACTCTTCGAACATGCGTCTGAAGCGAGAAAGGCATCCTTTCACCGTCACGGAAGAACGGGTGTAGATGACGTCGAACTCATCGCCGGTGATGGTTCTAACCTTGTACTCACCGCCGATCGTGGAGATTTGGGATGCCATGGAATTGGGAGGAGGGTTAGGATTAGTGGAACTGCCGTAATGTGAATGGACGGGACGACTAGGAGCAAACCGCCGTAGTATTGAAGGACGTGCGGGGACGAGTAGGAGCGAACTGCCGGCGTGCGAACGGCAGGGTAGTGGCTTTCCACTCTCCCATGATACGGGCTTCCGAGAGCCCTTGGATCTGAGATCGAATGGTTGCATGGCGTGATTCTAGACCTATGGGTGAATATCCTATCCTGGAGGGTTATTCTGCAAATTTTTAGCAACTTAGCATGCGATCGTTTGATCCCAGATCCAAGGGCTGCCAGCAGCCAGTATCATGGTCGCTCCTACCACGACCGTCGCGTCGCTCGCGCGTTCGCGCCCTTGGAGATTTAACACGGTGCGTTAGGCTATCTGATGTTGGCATGTCATACATAGTCATCACTTAGTCACTCATACTACAACAAGGTTGGCTATAAGGTTGGCTATAAGTGTATTTTTTACTCCTCTCTATCTCTTTCTTCGTACTCCCTCCGTCCCATAATATAAGAATGTTTTTGACACTAGTGTAGTGCCAAAAATGTTCTTATATTATAGGACACAGGGAGTACTAGTATTTATTGCATTTGCCAAGGAGTAACCTCTTCCAATGAAATGGTGTTGTTAAGTTTGCTTCATTTAATTAGGTATAGACTCAAAATTGTCTTTTCACCTAGGTACACGCGCTTAGCACCGTTTCTTCCTTGGGTCACCAAACTAGTCTCTCTCTTCTTGATTAACTTCCCACATCAGACTTTATGCCTATGTGGCAAGCTTAAGCACTTGTAGGAGCAAGTAAAGGTAAGTACAACAGTGTGCTTTACATGGCATTTTTGCATATGTGGAGGAAAGAGAGGCAAGGAAAAAGTGGAGAAGTGGGCTCTCATGCAAGAGCCAGTCTCTACTGCATGGTGGAGCATTGGGAGAGGCACCTGTATGGAGGTGGTCAGGAATCGGGAGACTCACGCCGGTCGTAGCGCCGCAGTTAAAATGATAATGGCAAGTCAAATCATGGGGCCCCACCTGTCCAGCAGTAACTCGCTGTCAAATCACACAGCCCTATGTTTGCAGCAGCCTACTCCCTCGTCTTCTCACGTCTCTGTCGAACCGACTAGGCGGAACTGCCGCGCCGCCTACCGCGTAGGAAAAGCCCCGCCCTCGACTTCTAAATAGTATACAGCATACTAATTTTGTATCCATGGATTGCGCACGCGCCATGGAGCAAAGCGTCTAGAAAACGGCGGTACACATGTACGGGGTATACAGCACGCCCGTCGCGTTCGCATCGCACCCCAGACGGTCGGTCGGTCTGGCACGCTGCTCTCCGAATGGAACGCGTGTCATATTGCGTTTGCACACACATGTGGGACGGCAATTGAGAACCGACCATAGGCACACTCCCCGGCCCCGCTAGTCAGGTGACTTAATAGAAGAGGGAGACGAGCGATAGTACTAGAGAAGTGTTGTACTACGTTGGTGCCTGGACGATCCCTGCAAGACACGGAAGATCAGTTCGTCCATGCATGTGACCAGACTCCGGCAAACATGCCTAGATTGGCTATCGTCTACATATCATGCAGGCTGTGTTGTACATGGCTGTAGTTGTGGTGAGAAATCTAAAAAAAGTTTTCTTGTCATCTCGCAAAATTAGGTGTCATGTGGTTCGGATCACTGCGAGGGTTAAACAGCGACAACTGAGTTGGGCTAGTCATTGGGGCACATGCACAAACAGTGACTACTCGGCTGCCATCTAGGTCAAGCTGGCTATGTTAATTAGGACATCTATCGACGGACCCCTTTTCTACGAGTTTATCTTTAATTTGAGCTTTGTTCCTCGTCTACTTTGTCCGTCTGGGTTCATGTTGTCTCCTTTGGGCAGTGAGGTTATGATTTCTTATCATGTGGCATTTTTCGTGTTATATGTTATAATCCGGCGCTTCAGATCAAAATGACGACAACTGCGCCTCCGGGCCACGTGCATGAAGACTTCTCGACAGTCATTGACGAGGTCAAGCCGGCTCCGGTAGACAAAAGAAAACTAGTACTACTCCACTATATAGGCAGGAGCCTCCGCGCTTGCTTGCTAGTGTTGCTCTCTTCACACTGTCTCGGCCTCTCCAGATCTAAACACGACAGCGGTGGCCACTCTCTCTCTCTCTCTCTCTCTCTCTCTCTCTCTCTCTCTCTGCTCACCGCTGGTCATAGATCTAGCCGGATCCTCTTCGCCGGGGAAGGTGAGAAGGTGCAACGTTCACGCGGTCGTCCTCGGCGACGGCTCTTACCCACTGTTGGGCGCGTCTCGATCAGCCTGCCTTGCCGTTCTCTCCCAAGCACCGCTGGCGAGGGAGGGCCTCCGACCCCTTCTTCCTCACCGCCGTAGTGTGGGAAGATCCGGCCTCCCGCCGCCCACCTAGCGACATCCCGGCGACCATCAGGTATAACTTCCTTCGAAACCAGCCTTGCTCTACTTCCCGATCTCCTGACGTTGCTGCATTTGTATCTTTTACTATTTCTCAGGCCCCCTCGTAGATAGGATCGATCGGCTGTTCGAAAACCACCTAATTTTTTTACGTTTAAGAGGTAAAACTAGTTCATGCACTCGAATCTAGTACTATTTGGTTCAAACAAGGAAGAAAGGGGGTGGGGGTGGGGGAGGATTTGTTACCTGAATCTAGGACTTGGTCGAAAGAGGAAATAATGGGGGCGAAAAGTAGCAGAGACTGGCTATCCAACTTGTCTCTAGGTCTAATAGGGAAATAAAGGGAAACGCAGTACAAACTCAATATAAACCCGATGTATTGGTTGAAAAAGGAAAGAAAGTGGGGACTGGGGGACAAGTCAACAGAGTAAGTCCAGCACTAGATTTGCTAGCCTCACACAGTATAAGGTGGCTATACCGAACAAAAATGGGACCAACCCAGATATCCTGTTCTGATGTTTGTTGCCCCGAGCCACTCTTATGTAATGCCATTGGTAAAATGTAGCAGTCGCACTGTTAAAAGTGAGGACACGTTAAACCAATGTTGTTTTCAATGTAATGCCTCTAGTAATATGAATCAATGGCACTTCTTTACATGTCCTGCTAAAATTTCCCATTAAGATAAGTTGGTTCTTTTCGTTAGAAATGCAACTGTCCTGGTCCGCCTACTCTCCTGTGCCCGAAGTAATGTCGTATTTAACGGTTGTCATAGTTAATCCTAATGCCCACATTAATATCTAGCAATGCTAGTGCTTTACAAATTGCTACTGTCCTTGTAGGATTGCCATTCAGATAAGGAACATGCTTCTTTTCATTTGATGCATGTTTCATCACTTGTTAGTCACCCTCCTTTCCATCTTTTTTGCGCAAACAGAGATACACATTTCATGCTCGATCTTAGTTGAACTGCACAAATGATATCCAAATTATAGTTGAGCATTCCAGGAGCTTCACAACCAACCTTGATGTTGCTCAATTTTATTGCAACTAATGAAGAAGAAGCTCTGTGGGTTTCGTTTTCTGATGGAAATGGAACCGGGGCTGGAGCCCTTTTCTTAAAAAATGAAGAAGAAGCTGCTAGCTCACGGGACATTGCTTCATTTTAGGTGAACTGCACCAAAAGGTCCCATGAATTGAATCATCCATGTTGGTGACTGAAAGAGCCAGCTTCAGCATCCCAGTCTAAGCACCCCCGTCCTCCATCCTTGCAACGCACGATACACCTCATTTGCCACCTGCTCGACCCTAGTGTCACTGATAAAATGAAGTAATAATACAGTTAAAATAGAGCGAGTGTCATCTCTATCATTTCATTTCCAATGTAGATAAAGAAAGTGCTTCTCTTTGTTAATGTATGTTTCATCAACTAGTCCCATTGTTAATGTTTAAGCGTTTCTTGCGAACTGGGGTGCTTAATTTTAGTTGATATGTAAAAAAATAGAGATTTGAGTGTCTCAAGGCGCCTCCTTGTACTACTGTTGTACACTGATGTTCATCACAGACAGAAGGTGTATCTGGGAGACTTGGGACGATGTCCAGTATGAGGCGTATCGTATGAGGCGTCGCAGGGCCCATCTCGCCCTCGCAGCATGGCATACTATGATACTATCGCAATATTTTCTTCTATTTATTTTGTGTGTTTCATCAACTAGTGCCACTATAATGTAATCACGCTTTTTCATTATCTGTGCAAACAGGGTTATTCAGCTGCATTTTGGTGGAACTGCACAAATGTACGTATAGAACCGGCATATATGCAGAGTGTGAGGTGTGCCAAGTAAAAAATTACCGACACCAACCATGTTGCATGCACGCATTGGCATCCACCACCACCAGTGGGATGTGTGGCGCTCTCTGTGGATGGATCTTTCTCGGTAGCAAATCATCTAACCAAATACTAGTAGCTAATATTGGCAGTTTTCTAGGGAGTACTCTTTTCTGAAAGAAGCATCAATCTATTTTTCTTTATTTGTACACTGTGTCACAACTTTGACCCAAAGGTCCAGACCTATTTTAGGGTGATTGGCGTAGTACTCGGAGACTGATTGTAAGCATGATTTTCATTAGTTGTCACACTGATTGTAAGCATGAGCAGGTGGAAGATTAGGTTAGTGCGAAGCTTACCTTAAACCCTACCGCCGTCGTTGAAACGAGGCGAGCATCGAGGGAACCATGGAGAATGGCGGGGAAGCGATGTCGCGCCATCTGGCCTCCTCTTGTGGTGGGAGAACGAATACTCTTGTGGCTCCGGCTGGCTCTGCACCCTCACGAACGGCACACCATACTCAATCGATTCGTTATCCTTTGGGTGCTCGACCTTCGACCTGTACGCCCACCACCTCCGCCTGACTGTCGCCTCGGGCGAATCTGTCTGCTCCATCGCCCAGAGGAGATACTCGATGAACTCGGAGGACTGCGGCGTGACTGCCGCCGAGGAGTACATGTACATCGCCGCCCTCATCGCCGCCGTCTCGCTCTTTCGCATACATTGCCACATGGCCAGCACCATCCTCGAAATCTACCACTCATTGTCAAACCAACTAAGGATCTCCTTCAACCTGGCTAACTTTGCCTGGTCGCCGCCGGCGATCTGCCTGATTCACCGCTGCATCCTCTCCATAGATGTCCTTCTGAGTGGTCCGGTGCTATCTTTGGAAGATGGAAGGAGAGACAGTGGTCTTGCAATAGAGAAGAGGGAGAGGCGAGATGGTGGTTTTGGAATGGAGATGATGGAGAGGAGAGGAGGTGGTTTTGCAATGGAGAAGATCAGAAGAGGGAGAGGCGAGATGGTGGTTTTGGAATGGAGATGATGGAGAGGAGAGGAGGTGGTTTTGCAATGGAGAAGATCAGAAGAGGGAGAGGCGAGACGGTGGTTTTGGAATGGAGATGATGGAGAGGAGAGGAGGTGGTTTTGCAATGGAGAAGAGGGAGAGGAGCGTGTGGCAGTGATTTAGGATTGGGCGAGAGGGTCGGCGCGCTGTGACGGGATCAAAATCAAAATCAATTTACCCTTCAATTAAGAAAGCGACCCCACATTAACTAGTCTCCCTTTTATTTTGGGTCATAATTGACCATGATTTTCGCACATAAAATATATGTTATATGTTGCAAAAATAATATAATTTGAAAGTACATTCAAATACGAACCAAACGATACAATTTTTGGTGACATGCATTCACATTTTGCTTGTCAAATACAGTACGTGGTCAAACTTTGACCCAAAATACGCAAAACAACAAAAAAATACTTCCAAGACCAGCGCCGCTCTTCCGCTCTTCTCCTCTTAAACCACCGCCGCTCCTCTCCTGTTCCAATCTAAATGCAGCGCCGCTCCTCTCCTCTTCCATTTCAAAACCACCGCCCCTCCTCTCCTGTTCTAGTCCAAAACCAACGTCGCTCCTCTCCCATTCTAATCCAAAACCAGCGATGCTCCTCTCCTCTTCCATTCAAAAACCACCGCCGGTGAGTGAAGGTGTTGTGGAGAAGTAGATCGATGGAGGAGTATAACCGATACATGAGGATCGCAGACGGCGACCATGTGAAGCTAGCTAGGATGTTGGAGATACAATCTTGGTTTGACAACAAGGACCAACTAGCGGCGATGGCGACATCCATGGCCAAATATCTGCAACAGAGCGAAAAGGCAGCGATACTCCCGGAGGGAGTTGCGCCGGAGTACATAGAGCTGCTCCTCTGGGCCATGGAGCAAACAGATTCATCGAATCCGATCATGAGGGAGCGGTGGTGGGAGTATCGATCCCAGATGGAGCATCCACCAGAGATTGAAGGATCGAGCATCTACAGGGTGCCGTTTGTGAGGGTGTCCTGCCAGAGCGAGCCGATGGAGTCTTCATCGACCGAACCCAACTACAAGAGGAGAAAAGCAGTTGGCCCGACGATGCTTCCCCGCCATTTGTCTCCCTCGCCATTCACATCGTCTCATGGGGCGGCTGTCTGCCGCCGAGGAATAGGAGGGGGCTGCCCCCCCCCAGCCCAATAGTCGGGCAGGTTGTGAATTGTCAGGAAGAGCTTAGGGTTGTCAGTATTTGCAGGTTGTGAATTGTGTTTTGTGTTGTGTATTTTGAGAGTACTTCCAGATATGAATGTCTTTTGAATTTCATATTTGCAGTATTGAGCATATGAAGTATTTTATAAATTCTAGAGATCTATTTTTAGCACTTAAAAAATGTAGTTTCATAGGAGTATAAAAGTGCAGACAATGTGATTTTCAGAGAAGAAACTGCAAGTTTCAGTTTCAGATAAGAAACTGCAAGTTCAGTTTCAGATAAGAAACTGCAAATTTCATAGGCAGGGCATTTATATTAACACGGCCTTTTCAAACAGGGTTAACATCATGTTGGAAGTTTTATTCATGGTCGAAAATGGAACTACCAGCCAGTTAACATCATGCTGATCAACATTCATGCATAGCACATCTTCATATGATGCACAGTCAAAATGCCCACACAATGTCGAGTGTGCGAAACACAAAGAAAACAAGGGACGAAGTTTTGGCAAGTGTTGGACGTGGTTTTGGGCTGCCGCATCTAGGCTTTCATTTTTAACATGTGCAGCCCACGATCTCGGATGCGAGGTCCATAGGCCTGTTTGTATTTTCTTAGGGCCGTCATGTATCGACCGGCCTATGGACCTCCCATCCGAGGTTTTATTTTTGGCAGCCCAATTTATGTATTTTTTTGAAGAAAACGCAGAGGTCTGTTCTATTTTTCTATATAAGAATAGGAACGCCAGGTCCAACTTATGTTTCCCTTCTAACTATATTATATATATTTAAATTATTTTATATGTTATTATATGTTATTTTTATTGTCATCATATATTTAACAGATACTTACATATGTAAGAAAACAATATCCCACCTCTTATTAACTTATAAAAATAATTTCTTAACAAATAAAATCCTGGATTGTTTTGGCACGAAAATCCTAGTGATTGTGTACAAAAGCTTGGTAAGATTTAAGGACGAATGTAATAATATCACTTATTATTTAAATATATTTATAACAAAATGATCATCCCCTTTTTATTTTTTTGATAACATTGCTGGCCCAACCCAACATTATAATTAGAATCAGCCCAGCAAAATCATGTATTTGGAGAAAGTGCAAATGGCCTGTAATTTTTTAGGAAATAAAATAAATGGGCCGCTTGGACGCTACGTTATTTGTTCACCCAGCCCAGCTAATGGCTGTAATTCAAAAAAAAGATCAAATTGACTGTAAATTCTACCGCGCAAAAAAAGACTGTAAATTCTGAAAAAATGGGTTGAATACGTGCCACATTTTTGGAGGCTGAAATGTGGGCCAATAGGTCAAAGCCAACGCAAGTCATTGTCAATTTAGTCAACAAATGATTCTGACATGTTAGCCGTTGGATTTACATCCAATGACCGGCATTCATCTTCAATCTCTCGTCTTCTTCCTCCAGCGCCGCCGGGACCACCTCCCGCCTCCTGCTGCTAGCAGCTCTACTTAGCACGCTTCGCTATGAAGCGCTACTCCACCGTTGGCCAGGCCATCCCTCCACCCCTCCACACCTCCTGTTCTTCTCCACCGACTGCCGAACCACACCGCACTAGAACCAGTTAACCCTCGTACACCTCTCCGTCTGCGACTCTACTCCCACGTCTTCCCATCTCCGGCTCATTGCTGTCCGAGGCCTCACCGTCGTCCACCACCTTGGATGCGCTCGGCGTGGCGTGGTCAATGTGGTCAACGAACGACACCATCAGAAGTAAACTGTGTGTGGAGAGGCTGACAGCTGGGTCCATGGCCGCACAGAAGGAAATGCCTCCTTATTACGCGCAAAATAATGATTCCTCCACCTGACATCTAGGACCCACCGGAAGGGCCTCTGTATTTCGTGAAAATAATGTGCCCCCCGCTGACATGTAGGACCCACCAGCTATCTTCGCACGCAAGGAAGTGCCTCCTTATTACACACAAAAAAATGAATATTCCCCGTGCCAGCTGGAACCCAGCATAGTGGGACGCTGACTTGTGGGCCTACCAAGTTGACGGGGACGGAGGGCTTTGTCAACTTAGTCAATATGAACGACTCTAGCTCATGTTACCGTACGATGTTCATCCAACGGCCGTAGTGCTTCTTCAACATCTGGTCTTCTTGCTCCAGCCGCCCAAACCAGCGCCGGTCGTGCCACGTGCTCCTACCTCCCCTGGCCGGTTGTGATGTCGCGGAGGCCTCACCGCCCCCTACTAGTCCCACCGCTGTCCAGGCCATCCCTCTACTCACCCACACCCCCTGTTATTCTGCGGCGATAGCAGCCTCATACCGCAGCCGAACCAGTGAACCCTCGTACTCCTCTTCGCGTGGGCATCCACTGCTGCGTCTTCCCCGGCTCCGAGTTGTCCCCTTCCTAGTCCTCATCGTCATCCACCACCGTGGTGCTCTCGGCGCAGCGTGGTCAACGTGGTCAAGGAACGACTTCCATCAGACGTGGACTGTACGTGGAGAGGCTGACAGCTGGGTCCACGACCGCGGCAAGGAAGTGCCTCCTTATTACGCGCAAAATAATGATTCCTCCACCTGACAGTGGGGACCCACTGGACGGGCCATTGTATTTCGCGAAAAAACGTTTCCCCCTGACTGCTGGGACCCAGCAGCTACATCTTTGCATGCAAGGAAGTGCGTCCGGGCAAAAAAACAATTCGCCCCCCTGACTGCTGGGACCCACCAGCTACATCTTTGCATGCAAGGAAGTGCGTCCGGGCAAAAAAACGATTCGCCCCCTGACTGCTGGGACCCACCAGCTACATCTTCGCACGCAAGGAAGTGCCTGACAGTTGGGACCCACCTGGTCGAAGCGTATGTAGCGTTGTCATTCTAGTCGCGAACGTGTACGTACATATATACTGGTGGATGTAGAGGCGTGCACGTGTCGTATTAGAGGCGCGTACGTGTCGTAGTAGAGGCGCGTACATGTCGTAGTAGAGGCGCGCACGTAGCATGTACACGTACGTATAGCGGCCAGGGTGCAAGAAAGAAAATACGGCCACGTATGTGTACATACGGGCGGGGTCTCGAACGCCTACTCGCGCATACGTACGGCCAGGGCTCGTGTACATGGCTGGGTCCGAACGGAGAAACAGCGTCGTCGTGTTCATGGGGAGGCAACAGAATGTGTCGTGTTCATGAGGAGGCAACGGAATGCGTCGTGTTCATGGGGAGGCAATGGAATGTGTCGTGTTCATCGGGAGGCAATGGAACACGTGGGAGCCAACCGGCTGGGTCGAAACAGAATGCGTGGTTGTGTTCATCGGGAGGGATTGGGCGGAACAAGCGATGGAAACGAGGCCTGGCGTACCGCAAAACGGAGGAAATGGACCTCCTACGTTTGGAACGGGGTCCTATTGATCGGGAGGGGTGTGGCGTACCGCAAAACGGAGGAAACGGACCTCCTACGGTCAAAACGGGGGTCCTGTTGATCGGGAGGGGTGTGGTGTACCGCAAAACGGACGAAACGGACCTCCTACGGTCGAAACGGGGGTCCTGTTGATCGGGAGGGGGTGGCGTACCGCAAAA